>NW_010113881.1:0-19262 GCF_000699245.1 Pterocles gutturalis
TGCGACTTTCCCCGCCTTGGGCAGCGACTTAAATAATGTTCGGGCCCTGGACCCAAATGGAGATTGCTGGATTTCTCGTGAGGGAGCGAAGCGTCCTGCTCCCGGCCTGGCGTGGCAGCGGTGCCGGCAAGGCTGCGTGCCCCAGCCCCTGCAGGGCTGACTTTGCGTGCCCTGAGCCGCTTTCCCCATTTGGGCAGAAATTTACATGGTATTTTCTTGCAGAAGGAGAAACTACTGGTGCTGAAGGCTCCCTACATGACTTTTTCACTATATCAGTCAGAAAAAGCTAATTGATCTTTTTAGGGGTATCGAATAACTGCACAAGGGGATGAGATAGAAAAGACGATGAAAATGTTCAACAGCAAAACGCGTGTATTGGTCCAGCCAACAATTGATGATTTATTATGCTTTGTCAAAAACTTAACAATAGCTAATATATTTGATTTATGACATACCTGCTCAGGTGTTCTGCTTGTTTCCACTGTTGGGAACATCAGTATTTGTTCTAAACACGTAGGCATGGGATCAGTAGAGTAATTTAGAAATTACTCAGTAAGCCACTAGGTAAACTTCGTAGGAATGAAATAGGTAAATTTAGTTTTCAGAAAATACTTGCGGTTTTCCATTTCTACAGGAAAGAAACCGTACAAGGTAGATAGGAGCTCAGAGTAGGTTGTTCAGATTAGATGCACCATGGCACACGCAGGTCGAAGCTGCCAATTGAGCTTATCTTAGACAGTAAATATTTCCTGAATTTAGTTGAACTGGCAACCCTCTAGTATGTCTGGACGAGTTTCAGGAAAGGTGACTGGGCTTCTGGGCTGTAATCCGTTAGTCCAGCTGCTCCCACCATCTCTATCTTTGTCCCAAGCTCTCCCTACTTATTTGGGACTGTGTTTAAAGAGGTGGACAAAAATTGGCAGATGCAGCATTTTGACCATGCCAACTTTGTTAATACCTCTATGATATGTGATAACTTAATGATTTTTTTCAATTTATTTAATTTGGTTTTGTGGTGACTTTTCAATTATTGGTGTATGGTGAATTTCACAAAAATGTCATAAGTTTGCATTGAATTACATGATCCCACTATAATGTTTTTTCCTTACCAAGACACTGGCATTTGTAATATCCTGTTTTTCTCCTGTATGAGCTACCATAATGATTAAGAAATCTAACTTCATTCTTTACCTCTCTAAATAATTCCTGGAAAATAAAGTAATCTGGAAATATTTTGCTTCTGTATATAAAATAACAGACTTATTAAGTTGCTAAAGTGAGGCATATTCTAGTTGTTTTTTTTTTTATATATAAACATTGAAAGGTTGGGTTGAAAGACACTTTTAAAGATCATGTAGTCTGACCCCCTGCCATGGGCAGGAACATCTTTCAGTAGGTCAGGTTGTCCAAAGCCCCATCCAGCCTAACCTTAAGTACTTCAGTGGTGGGGCATCCACAGTCTCTCTAGGCAACTTGTTCCAGTGTCTCACCACCCTCGTAAAGAATTTCTTCCTTACATCCAATCTAAATCTACCCTTTTTCAGTTTAAAACCGTTGCCCCATGTCCTGTACCTACAGGACAGGACACCAAGATATATCTACCAGTATCCATTTATGTGCATGCTCTCTACCTTCCCATTATTTTACACTTGAGCTACTACTAATCAAGAGCTATGCTGGATTTTTAAAGGTGCTCTGTTCCCATATAGTCAAAGACCGTATTTCCAACACTGTTCAACATGTAGAGTACCAAGTAATTTTGGGGGTGTATTCACGAGTATCTGAGTGGAACCTTCTTGATACCTAATAGTTCTAACAGCATGAGACGTTTTAGGTAGCCTAACAAAATTATCTTTGTAAAAATCATGCCTTGCTTGTGACCATTAGGATGTGCTCGTAAAGACCTAGCGTGGCTCAGTGAAGTCATTGGAAATCTGTCAGCTTGAAAAGGAATTCAGACTGATAATGCTGTTGTGTGTTTCTTTTTTTACTAAGCTCATGCTTATTCTCTTGGTAGGTTCACTTCGTCGCCGGGTGAAAATGCATTCCAGGTGAAGATCACTGCTCCTGATGAACAGTTCACTCGGGTTGGCGTGCAAGTATTAGACAGGAAAGATGGTTCCTTCCTTGTCAGATACAGGATGTACGCAAGCTACAAAAACCTGAAGATAGAAGTCAAAACTGGAGATAAACATGTTGCAAAGTCTCCATACATTTTAAAAGGTAAGAAGCAGCACTACACACACATTTCCTATCATGGCTTCTTCTCACAAACAATATCCCAGAATGTCTGCATAGGATTCTGTGGGACCTCCTTATGTCTCCTGACTATCAAATCCCATTGGAATTATGGATTAATTATAAGTGTACTATTCAAAATAGTAAAAAGAGTCCAATACTGTTAAAGCTGCTGCCTAGTGAATACATGTAGAGGGCTCAGAAGCTGATATAGCTTGTCATGACTCCATTGGAATAAAAAAAAATGGAAACATGTCCGTTTAGTGTTGATGAAGGTTTGGCGCTAAGCAATGAATGTTCTGTGTCTGACCCCCTTTTCTGATCTCAACAGCTCAATAGTGTGACTTCTTAAAAATAAAATAATAATTGTGTTCCTGATAGGACCTGTTTACCATGAAAACTGTGACTGCCCTGAGGAGGAGAGCAGTGTGTGGCTGGAAGAGATGAACTGCCCTCAAATCATTCCACAGATCCAAAGAGACCTAGCAAATTTTCCCATTGTTGATCCAGATAAGATTGCAAAAGAAATTCCAGAGAGGTTTGGACAAAGACAGAGTTTGTGTCATTACACAATCAAAGATAACGAGGTACGGAATGGGTTGATCTGAAGTCTATATGGGGATTTTGTGGCAAGTCATAAAACTAGGTGCTTGGCTGTTCCCAGTTGAAAGGCTTCTTGTTGTCTGTTCTTTAAGAAACTTCCTTTGCTTGCTTCTCTGTCCTTGAATACTTTGCAGTTTGTATATGAGCTCAATAATATCTGTTCTACTTTGTAAAGTGCTTTTTGTCCAGAATACAACTGAAGCACAGTGAAGGCAAATTACTTTCCAAGCAATCAATATGAGTACTGGGCACAGACCCAAGTCTCCTAAATGCTAATTCACTTTCCTGTTCTGTGAGTAATATTGCTGTGGGGTGTCACGATCATCTAATTTGACATGCATCAATAAATTACCTTGTGCATAATTCTGAGGTAAAGAAATACCACTTTTATCTCTACTGATGATCAGGGCTACAACTCTTTTTAACAAAACTGTACTGACTTCAGTAGAGTTTCATATGGAAATGAGAACAATGGAACACAACAGAAACGGGCAACCAGTTTCTGTTTCCATGAGACAGACCTAAAATGTCTGCAAAAGTAAGCAAAGCTTGTCCCTTTTTTTTGGTCACTTTTCTGTGATGAGTTGGAGAGATGAGATTTCTAAATCTTTCCAGATGATTCATAAATCTATACAGCCACACAGTCTATCTGACTAGTTACTTACCAAGTGATGAAGAGAGCTCTAAATTCTGCCAGCCATTCTCTGAAATGAAAATGGCAGACCAGTCAAACCTTTGTTTATTTTCAGGTGTATATAAAGACATATGGGGAACATGTTGGCTTCAGAATTTTCATGGATGCCATACTGCTTTCTTTGACAAGAAAAGTGAGTACATCTTACAGTCGTTTATTCTGTATGTCTGAATTTGTAGAAGCTTGGGCTTAACAAATGTACTTGAGCATATTTGTTGCTATTTCTTTTAAAAAGCTCTTCTTGTTCTTTGATTAATCATGGAAAGGTAAGATGAATTTTCCTTGTTTGAATGTTCTAGAATGCTATCTGATCAGTGTATGGAGTATTACGAATGTTAATGGAATAGCAGGCTTTTATAGGAGAGTTTGGTAGATTTAGAGTGTGTTTTTTTTATCCTGTAGCGTCCAATAGAAAATTCGGTCTCTGCTAGTACCCTTTACAGGATGACTGAAAAAAAAAAAGGAATGGATATCATTCCCCATTAAATTCCATATGTTGAAAACAAGATGGGAAGGGTTGAGAAAGAGCACCAAAAGCCCAACAGGTGGCATGTGGGCAAACTCCCTTGATGTACAAGCAAAAAGCACCATGCAGGCTTTTCCCTAGGGAAACTTTGGAAAAAACCTATCATATGTACGTAGTGACAGAATATAGCAGGGCTGAAGTTTCAGCACACATAAATATGATTATTATGTAAAGAGAGTAGTAAGAGAAATATGAAGATATCCAAGTTAATATCTATTTTTGACTGTAAAAAGACAAAGCACTTTGTCTTTTAAAAAGGAGAGAAAGAAGAGACAGCAGCTACTGAAGTATGGAGTTGTTCACCTAAAAAAATTCCTTAAAAATCTGAAGTAAAAAATAAACACATTTACAAGGAGCTGAAAGATAAGGTAATTGGTATGTAACGACTTGGATTTGTCATCAAAAGATCACGTTATACCTATTCTTTTTATAGTAAGGTAATAGGCTTCCTGCATGGATGTCAAGTATCTTAATTTTAGTTAGGCTTTTGAGGGTAAGTTGGACAAGTTTCTCGTAAACAAGATGGAAAAACTTTGCCTAGAAGAAACTACTGTAACCTGCTTGGAAAGTGTTACTTAAATAATAGTTGCCAATGTTTCCAGAGAGGTGAAAGGTGTCACAAATGTATTCTTCAGAGATTTGTCCTAGGTTCAGTCCCCATTTAATAACTCTAGTTATATTTTGACTTAATGATGGATTAGAGAATATGCTTATTGAATTTTCAGATAGAAAAAATTAAAGAGCCTGCAAGCACGTCACAGTAGAGCATTGTAAAGAAAAAAAAATCGTAACAAGTAAGAGAAATTGTATGGAAAAATGGATAAAATAAAGTTATAAGGGCAGGATACTACACAAAGGCTGGATAAATCATATCAGTATGGCACCTATTTAAAATACGGAGTGTGGTTATTTTCTTCAGAGAAGTGTAAAGGTTACAGTATGACAAATTTAACATGGGTCAACAGTGGCACGCTGTTGCGAAAAGCTCAACACACACATGAACAGAACAAACACATTAAAGAAATGTAAAATAACCTTTCCACTGTAGTCAGGATTAGTAATGGATCAGTTACACTGCTGTATCTGCCTTTGGGTGTCATGCTTCAAGAAAGATTTTTCAATTACTGACATTGCACAGGAAAGTTGTAAGAATGACTGGACGTACAAATGAAGATTCATTTAAGTGGGGACTGTTTCATGTGGCAGTGTCTAAGGGAAGATGTGAAGGTAGCCTTTATCTAAAAGGTTGCTCTATGGAAGATAGAAGTAAGCTGTTCTTGGTGTCAGTAGTGTTGGATAAGAAATAATGGAATTAAATTGCATGAAAGGTATTTGGGCTGTGTTGAAAAAGATTTGCTAACACCAAAGACAGAAACTGTTTACAAATCTAAGAAACACAGTTTGTCTCATCCCCATTAAATACTGTAGGAGTTTTTATTAAGATGGTGTCACTGAAAGACAATAGAACTATTGGGTTGGAGAAGATTTAACATGTTGAATGATTCTGCCATTGAGGATGTAGATAAAACAGAATTTGTAACTTTTCATTCAATGTCCATTATAACCATTAGATGGCACTATACTAATAAAGGTTAGTGCTGAAGATTGGAATGCACGGCCAAACCTCCTTTGAAATGAAGGTACACAATAAAACCTTTTCGGTTGGTCTGGATACTGAAGACAGAAAGTACTGCTTTGGGTCTCTGTCGTTAGAATTTCTGGGTATCTCTGCCAAAGGTTTTCCCATGTCATCAAGTTAGAGAAAAATATTTTCAACCACTTAGGAGAGTGTTTGATATTTGGCAAATTATTAATTTCTACCTCTGTCCATAAAGATAAATTGAGAAACTTAATCAAACCTATTTGGGCTACAGAAAAATCCTGAAATGTTAGCCTGTGACCAGCCATTCGGATCTGAAGAATAAGTTTGAGAGGATAAATGCTTTGATGCATATATTTGATGAGTTGTCAGCAAAATCTTTCAACTCTGGTTTTATGTGTATATGTATATTTTAATTTGAGAATTATTAACATTCAGAATTGATCCTTCTTCAGAGAAGGTATTTTCTCATGTAGCTCTTAAGATAGGTGGCGATAATACTTGAACAAAATGTTCCTAATCACACATAAATAATAATGATCTCTAAATTATCTGTTATTAGTCAGGACAGAGATCTTGGAGTTATCCAACAGTTTTCAAAAAAATTAGAGTATAATAATCAGATGTTTGTAACAGTCAAATACCCAATTAAGATTTATTAAGGAGGGAGGCAAAATCAAAAGAAAAAATATTATGTCACAGTATAAAACCTGTGACATGCCTATCTTGTGAAGACTGTAGTTCTCATTTCACTGTCTCAAAAAGAACTACACAGAAGTCCGTTTGGGCATGCAAAGACAAGCTAATTGGACTAATATTCTTTTGCTTTCAAAGAGGTAACTGAGGGGCATGTAGTGGAGATTTATATTTAAAAAAAAAAATTAATGTCATGAAGAGGGTGAACAAAGAGCAGATAGAGCATTAGTTCTGCATTCACATTATCCATGCCTTCAGGGTTCTATAAAAGTCAACTATATGTTGCTTTCAGCCTCATGCTCTCCAGATTGAAGTGTCCCACCATTTCCATTTTCTCCTGACAAGGCAGCTCATCCATCCCTATCATAGTAGTCGCCTTTCGTTGTACCTTCTCTTATTTCACTTGCAAATACCAGAACTACACATAATGCTCAAGATGGGGGTGTATCAAAGCTTCATATACCAGAATAACTATGTCCTCTGTTCTGCTGTTACAACATTTCCTGGCCATCAACAGTATTTTCCTTGCTTTTTGGCTGACAGTGATTTCAGATTATTTAAGTGAGGGTGTTATGCTTAATAATTAACCTCTGCACTGACTAATGTGGTCTCTCCCATCACGGCTGTTCATTTCTGTTACTTCTTTTCAGTTGGATTTAGCCATCATGCAGACACAGGGCAAAACAGTTCACTGATGTGACAGAAAACCTATTTACCACCCAACAGTAATTTTCCATACAATCAACAAGGTGGTTCAATCAATCTACCTTAGAATTATATGACTGATTGCTCACTAAATCCCAGTGCTAGCCTGGCACAAAGATTGTGTGGCTAATCTACCTGTAAAGTGTAACAGGAAACCATCCTCTGAACTGGGGTGTTCCTATCCCTTAAAAAAAAAAAAAAAAAAAAAAAGGAGAAATCCCTTAAAAAAAAAAAAAAAAAAAAAAGAGAGAGCAAATATGTGACTTTGTGAAAATCTTTAAAAAAAATACTCTCTTGTAGGCTTTACTCTGTGGTCTCAGGACTTCTAGTATGTTTCTAAACTTTAACTATGTATTACAAGTACATGAAGTGTATTAGAGACCTGGCTATTTTTTCTTTTAGTGAGGTTGTTTTCAAAATGCAAGATGCCAGCAGAAGAATACTGCATTGTATTAAAATACATTTCTGCCTATTCTGTTTAGGTGAAAATGCCAGATGTAGAATTTTTTGTTAATTTGGGGGACTGGCCTCTGGAGAAAAGGAAGTCCCCACAGAACCTGCACCCCATCTTCTCATGGTGTGGGTCCAGTGAGTCAAAAGACATTGTCATGCCAACATATGACTTAACAGACTCAGTTTTGGAGACTATGGGACGGTAAGAAATTGCTTAAAATTAAAAAAAAATCACAGTGAATGATCTTCCAAAAATATATTTTTAATAACTTTTTTATTCTGTATTTATTCATTGACACATTGTCACCCTGTAGGTAGACAATATCTGTGTAATCAATATCTTTAACCAAGTTATGTATTGTATAACATAAATGACATATATTAAAATACTTCACTTGTATTTAAAAAGTCAAAATTAATGTAAACATGGTCAAGTGCCTGCAAACAGCACTTAGAGGGAACATTTCAAGGCTAGGTACTTTGTTTGTTTGCTTTGTTTTTACCCCCCCCCCCCCGCATGAACATGTTGACAACTGGCCAGATCTGTTTTTTCCTGATTTCCTAGAGTCTTTCTCCTGTACCTTTTAAAGCCCTACGTAGCCAGAATTCTCAGCCTAGGACCTACGATCTTCCACTTTGATTCCTGATCATAACTGGCCATCATAACTGCTCTATCACTGTCTTGAAACACTACAAAGCCACCTTCTAAGAGATCCTTGTTATCCACTTCGAACTTAGTGATCATTGTACTGCATTCAGTTCAAGTTCCTTGTCTTTATTATGAAGACTTTTCCCATATTTGCTCACTCCTGCCTCCCTAATTTATGTTTTAATTTAGCACAGGAAGTGAAATATGTTGTATTCAGTTAGTTATAGAAAAAACATGCTTTGGACTGTCATGACCGCCTCATTACCATTATCAGCTGATGCATTACCCTGTGTCACCTTCCTTTGTCTGGCAACCATGTCCACTTTTAGCCATTTTTTTCCATGACAACTGACAGGTACTCTTGCCACACACCATGTTGTCATTGAACTGATGCTGGCTTGCGACAAGCCTGTAAACTTGCCATTCCTTATCTATTTTTATCACTGCAAAAATACTGATACGGGTGTGCTCATGACTTACCTTCATCCTTGGTATTTGCCTGTTGGTATTGTAAACTCTCTTAAGTAATTGCACTTAAAAAAAAAATCAGTAGGCTTTACTATTAAATCACTTCTTTCTCCTCCAGAGTCAGTCTGGATATGATGTCAGTTCAAGCAAACACTGGCCCATCATGGGAAGACAAGAATACCACAGCATTCTGGAGAGGGCGTGACAGCCGCAAAGAGAGGCTTGAACTTGTAAAACTGAGCAGAAAATACCCAGAGATCATAGATGCTGCTTTCACAAACTTCTTTTTTTTTAAACATGATGAAAGCCTTTATGGCCCCATTGTTAAGCACATTTCATTTTTTGATTTTTTTAAGGTAAGCCACTAACCATTTTTCACAGAGCTATGTTCTCAGTGTTTCCCATTATCAAATAACTTTGTATATATTACTGAATATAAAGTGATTTGTAGTTTTTCAGCACAACACCAATAACAAGCATGAATAGGCATCCCTCCAGTGGGATTAACTGCCATGTAGCTCTTAGGCTGAGAATAATAATGTTTGATTTACATCTAAAGGTTGAGTAGAACCTTGTGTAATCTATATAATTCAAGTTCCTTTTTATTTCTTTTTCCTGACTCAGCGATCAGGACTACTAACATAACTAACATAGTGGGAAAGGCAGTGGATGAAGTGGCACATCTACCCTCACATCCGAGGATGAGCGTCTTAAGAATTTCCGGAGAACTTAATTGATGAAGAGGGCATCTCTGTGTACCCTGCACTGTGATGAATACCAAACTAAATAATAAAAGCTACTTAAACATTGATGCTTGCCTAGCCAATCCTACATTTCTCAATATCAGCAAGTCAGTAATACCAGTGCCCTGAGAATAATATAACCTAACCAAGCTACTTGGTTCTTCTGTTTGTTAATAACTTGTGGTCACTTTCTTTACAGTATAAATATCAAATTAATATTGATGGCACAGTGGCAGCATACAGATTGCCTTATCTACTAGCAGGAAACAGTGTGGTGCTGAAGCAAGACTCCATCTACTATGAGCATTTTTATAATGAGCTGCAGCCATGGAAACATTATATTCCATTTAAAAGTGACCTGAGTGATCTACTAGAAAAACTACAGTGGGCAAAAGAGCATGACGAAGAGGTAAATATACCTTTAAAATTACTCGTCAGTGTTTCCAGCCAAATTAGAAAGAACAAAAAGTGCATGTGTTTTAAAAAAAAAAAGAATCTATTAGAAGGACTTAAAAATTATTGTTGTCATCTCTACAAACAAGAAAAACATTTTTTAGAAAATACATACTACCCTTAATTGAAATTAAATTGAACTTTTGAAAAATTTAAGAGTATTTACATAAGAATGCCTTACTTTTAAGAATGCTTAAATAAATAAGTTATCCTGAACTGTCAACACTATACTTAACTCCAGAATCAATACTGGCATTCTGAAATTATGGCTATTTTTTGAGAATTTTAGGAAGACTTCTACTTTCTTTGACAGGCAAAAAGTATTGCAAAATCTGGACAAGAATTTGCAAGAAACAATCTCATGGGAGATCACATTTTTTGTTACTATTTCAAGCTTTTCCAGGTTAGTATATTTTTAACAGCTACTACCACATGAACTGAAATTCCACAGAAAGAAAATTAGGGCAATGGAGCTGCTGGGAATTGGCCAGTCCAGTTGTTTTACAAACATTGCATGCATTTATTTTCTATGAAACCCCTTAAGACTATGCTGACACTTTGAGAGAAGCAATTGGATCCCATAAATCTTGATTTAATCTGCAAGAGTATGTTGTCCACAATGATCAAAGAATTCCACATCAGACACACACCCTGTGAACCACAGCTGAAAATACCTGTGCATTAGCACTGAGATACTGAAACGCCAGTGAGGCACCCCAAGGGGCTCCTGTCAGCAGTTAAGTATCCACTTACCCTGTCTGTGGTACAGTATGGAGTCAGGTTGTGTAGCCCCAGAGTTTTTACAGAATTAGTCAGCTGAGTTGGTACGGTATTTACAACCAGGTGTACAATCTAACAAGTTTATGAATTAACAATACCTTCCTTTTTTAAAACTAGGAATATGCCAGTTTGCAAGTGAGCGAGCCAAAAATCAGAGATGGGATGGAGAAAGTGCAGCAGCCTGATGATGACCTTTTTCCATGTACCTGCCACAGAAAAAAGGTACAGTATTTACAGTGTTAAACGTAAAGCACATAATGTCTTCAGTTCGTACTTAACCAAATTGGAACAGGCATTGCTCAACACCCCATGGTATCGGTTACCAGGCCATTAACACCTATCGAACTTGGAAACATTTCTTCATGTATCTGCAGGATTAGACAGTTAAAAATTGAGTTTCCAATTAACTGAAAACTGTTTCTTCTTTCTTGACTACAGGCCAAAGATGAACTCTGACAGAAATAAATAAAATATTTTTTTAATATTCACCTACATTCAGACTGTCTTCTTAAGGAAAGAAGAAAAATTTGGATTAAAATGACAATGGATACTATCCACGGATATGATGAAGTTTACTGTATCATGATCTACACATGGAAGAAAGCCAAGCACCTCCTATTTCCTTTCTATCATGCAGTGGTTGCAGAGCCTTGTTCAAAAACATTTTTTAAATTTTTTTTAAATAAAAAACATGTTTGTATCAGTCACGTGTTACTCTCCTGTGATACCTTGAAAATGCGGATACTTTTTACTGATGCTTGTTACACTGAGTCTATTCACAAATGGGTTCTATAAAAAAGGATGGGTAACAGTTGTAAATCTACCCCCCCCCAACCCCTATACCTATCCGAAGTTGTCTTTCTCAGGCCCTAACTTTGTTCCTTCTGGGAGAATCAGTGTTCTCAAAGACAATGATGTGGGGTTTGTAATGCATCTTTTTAACCTAAATGAAAAACACAATGCTATTGGACATTTCAGGAATATAGGTAAGTTTTAAGTTCTGTACAATTTTTCACAGACGCTTTGTCTGTGAAACTCAGTCTCTTTGTCAATATGAAAAGAATTAAAGTAGCATTGAGCAGTGACTACTGAAACTAAACCTATCATTCTTTCATGAGTCTAGTCTATTTTTAAAATACCTAATTCAACTGTTACTTTCTGAGCGTATCAGCATCATCTGACAATGATCCATAGTTGGATTTGAAGTCAACTCTAAATTTATCAAATTCTAAAGTTCGTGCATATGTTTCCAGTCCAAAGTGAGGATTTATTTTCTTTGTAGCACAGACAGTGAGTTTAAAAACCACAGGGTTATTTGCTTTGTAAACATTTAGATTAGTGCTATGCTTATTGAACAACATTACTGCTGGGAAATCAGCATTCTTGAGGCATCACGTGGGAAAGAAGAGAAGAATATTGTATCTGATTTTTAAGTTTCACCTGCCTATTATTTTTACTACAGTAAAAGCAAACTTAAGGAATGGTTCATTTCATCATGTGGTAAACACTATATATTATAATTTAACTATACTAGCTGAGAGTTTTGAATAGATCTTTGGTACAATATAGCACCAGAATAAAGCTATCCAATCTAAGCACCTAACCAAAGCATCACAGAAATGCTCTCAACTCACCAGGGCTGACTCAGCATATATTTAAGCAGCTCTGCAGTGTCCTGCACAACAGTTCCTTCCAAGAACAACCTCCAGGCTAAAGCTGCCTGCTCACATTCAACTGGTCGCGCCGCAGCAGCAAGCTGCAAGCTAGAAGATGCAGGATGACCAGCACAGATTTTAGGGAACTCTTGGCCATGGAGATGAGACCACCATTGCAGTAGACAAAACCAAGATGCTTTTCTTGGGACCAACCAGCCATTTCATCTCAGGGCTCATCATTCAGCTGATACTTGTCAATGGATTAGCTGAAAGCAATTAATACATTGCTCTAACTTTTGGTTATACCAGCAGGTTACTCATAGCCCATAGTAGGGAAGCCTGCAGCTGCAGGCACACAGAGTATTGTCTCCACTCTGCAACATGAGAGCTCAGCTGAAGACCCCCCACCTGCCTCTTCCGAGCTCTCCTGACAGAAGCCTCATGCAACATGTCATATCTGTTTTATCCTCCAGGAGTTCCTCCACCAGTATAAACAATTTGTCTTTTATGAGCTTTTATTTAAGTCTTCCATGTTCACCTCTTTTGTGGCCAGTCCTTTATGTAAGGGAAGTTGCCAAAGTGTGACTTTTCAGAAGTGACCCCTGTTATTTGCTCCTGATACACAACTGTGCTTGCATTACCACGTGCCCACTCCCCTCCTCCCCACGCAGGCTGCGTCACAGGTTTTAAAGCGCGCTGGAGGGCCACGATACAGCACCAAGGCAGAGTAGTACAACCTATGCTGCCCAGCCTCAGAGGATGTGCTTGCAGAATTCTACAAAGCAGTAGTTCTAATTACAAACAAGTATAGCATCAGTAATATACTCAGAAATTAAATGCATCTAAAGATTTGCTGTTAAAATAGATTTTCCCAGTGTATTACTTCAAATATTAGTCAAAAGTCACTTGTTAATACTGAGCACTAAGCGTCATATACAATTCCGTGCACAGAAATATAGAAAACAATGCTGCCACGATATTAAGTATTTGGTAAATTTTCTACCCTTCCTTTAAAAAGTTCTTTATTGCTTTGCATAATTTTTTTCATTCACATACAAAAGTTTTATTTGCATTTTCACTTAAATCTCCGAAAACATCCATTTTAAAAAAATATATATTTCCCAGAAATAACAAACTCGAATTTGCTGCCTTTAGGAACAGCTAAATGAAGATACTGCTTAAACACTGCAAGTCATTTGTGCTCCGGTTCAATATTCTCTCTAAGCCATGAAAAAACCTGGGCATTTATTTCTTCCATGACATCATCAGTTGTTCGTCCTTTGACTGCCATCCCATGGTTTGCTTTATCAATCCAATGGATTTTTTTAGGGGCTTTCATTTTGCTTGCCACACCTTCTAGCAATTGCTACGGAGAAAATAAGAATAAGAAAGTTAGAAAATCAGCTACTACAAACTGTGCAACTCCTAGACGCTTTGCCTGTGCAACACATAGTAGGCAGCTCTTAAAGACAAAATGGACCTGCATGCACATTAAAACCACCTTGACAGAAAAGATGTGACAATACTGTATTCAGTAATGGAATTTGCTCAAAGGTTCACCCTCAGACACAGAACAGCAGAAAATCAGAACTTCAAAAACTGCAAAGGTCACAACCCTGTGCAGGCTCCTTCCCCCCACTGATGAAGGAATACACTTTTACTGCCAGAGGGTCGTACTAGCAATAAAATGACAAAACTTCTGAAGTCAGATTTGTCTACAGTGCCAGAGTAGCAATATAATTCCCTAGAGACTGGCTTGAACTTTGTTCAACTTTCTCAGCCAAGAGATCTAAGAAGCAGCTCCCATTAAGAGGGCACTCCAATGATCTGCTGGTTTAGCAACCTAGTTAAAAACAAACAAAAAAAAAACTAGCTGGTTTAGCCTGACTTATTTTGGTGACAGCTCCTCACAACAGCATTATGACTGCTTAGGAACGGTCCAAGCATGGAAAATGCCAACGGCACACGCTCCCAAATTCACGCTGAACTGTTCAAGAATAACAGATACCTATTTGTAAGAAAACAAGGCACAAACCCACTGTATTCTCATCTCTGCACACCTGTTCTTCATCTCTACAAAAATATAGCTTTCGACCACAGAAGTCCGACTTCTGGGTAAAACTGCTTTGCTAGAATTTGTCATGAAAATGTGATATGAAACTGGTAGCACAACATGGTCTTTATGTCTTGTAACCTGAAATGGTTAAAACAGAATAGCAAATAACTTGCTCCTTCCATAGGTGGCTTTTAATTTGTACAATCCTATCAATGAAAACAAAACATTTAAATCAGCAGTATTTTAGTAGCCCAAAGATGAGTTTGCTGAAGTGGATAATCAAGCATGATCCAGAAGTTTTAAGCAGCAAAAGAAAACACCACCAGGCTTCCTTATGTCCAATGAAGTTTCCTACCAAGGCTTTTTTCAGAAGAAATACATATTTAGAGAAGGCTGTTAATCAAAGTCACAGCTGTGTATACCAGTAGAGATGTCACTCAGACTCACTTCTGTTCCTCCATACTGCCCCTGCATAGCAGGATTTACAAGGGTACTCACTTTTTCACACATCTCATCTGCTGATCCTGAGACAAACAGCACTGGACACCTGATAAATAATAAATCTTCATCCCGAAGCTTGGATTGAAGTTTTGGTCGATGCAATGGATAAGATAAACATACTAGACCTTGAATGAAGTCACCATCACCACCATCCTGGCTAAGCTGACGTATCACAGAGGCAGCAGCTCGTGAGCCCATGGAACGGCCTTTCTCCCATGTTAAAATAAAGGAAAAAAGTATATCTGCTGTCACCTCATCTACATTCCGTCCAAGTAAACAACTCCTAAAACCAATCCAACTGTGTGTATTTCAGCATCCCAGTAGTACAAAATGCTAGGGATGCTTTTATTCATCTACTCCATGAAAAATATTAATCCCAATTTCAACATTTTCTGCTAAAACATTTGTCTGGTTATGATTCACATCCCCACTTAAAAAAGCAGGGGGAAAAAAAAGAAAATATAAATGCAAAGGGATCCTTTGCAATACGGGAAGGAACAACAGCCCATCCTAGAGGCAGGGGGAAACAAGGGACAGCTCCTATGCTCCAGACCCTTGAAATTCAAGATAGCAGTGCTATTATCTTGTATATTTTTTTTTCATGCAACCTTAATCTGCTCAAATTAAAACCCAAGTTTTATGCACCTTACCCCCAAAACAAATCCAGCAAGTGTTTATGCACACCTCACACTTCAGCCTAAAAGTAGAAGGCAGAAGGAGGAAAAAAAAAAGTGAACTTCTAGCATGAGGAGAGTCAGGAGCAGCAAGGGGATAAAAAAAATATCTCCTCAAACAGGCATATGAGCTGACAACGCTCTGTAATTGAGTGTTAGAAGTGGCTGATTCCAGTGGGATTAACTTGCATCAGCACAGATTCGGTTTCACTTAGACAGAGGACATTCAGGGTTTCCCATAACAAATTACTCCTAATCACACCTATCTACTTCCCTTTTCATGTAACTGATTTTTTTGACTGCTACAAAGTTTTATCTACCAAAACCTGTTTTGGGAAAATGGTTTTCCATTTACCAGTAACCAAAATTCTTCAAGACCTGCAGTTAAAAAGTACACATGGTTATCAGAGATCTCATGCCCCATCACTTACAAGCAGCAAGGAAATTTTATCCCAAAGTACCTGGAAAACATTTCTATTGCTCTTTCCTTCCTCGTTCTGGAGGGAGATGTGTGGCATCATGAGTGAATAGGTCTAGACAGACATGCTCCCAAGATAGTGCAGTGCAAGCTGCAAGCTGGATGTTTCCAGTTGCCACCTGAGAAGCAGCGCTGCTCAAGCCAGCCACGAGACAGCTGAGCTGCACACCTGCCCAGTGGGGCCACCAGCTACAGGGCTGGGAGCATTCAGACACCTGAATGCACATCTGTAAGTGGGCTCAGCACCTGTGTTCCCATGGCAGCCAGTGGACTGCTAACCAACTAAGATTACAGAGCATTCTACTCTTTGTAAAGGAGGTCCTCCCAGCAGACAGCCAACTTCCTCTGGAGGGAGTTTATTCAGCTTGTTCCCACGTTAGACAGCAAGCTTTTAGTGCCCACCTCAGATGGGAAACCGCCATCTACATCTGTTCCTTCACTTCTTAGCAAAATGGGATAGACTTCAAAAATGGAGTAATTACACATTGCTATCATTAGAGGCAGTATAAGAGAGAAAAATTACAGATAATGAAAACAATACCTGCAAGGAAGACACCTGAAAGTTTATAATCATCAGAAAGCTTTAAGTATTCCTAAAAAAATAAAGAGAAACATCACAAGTCAGAATTAAGACAGCTGGGAGGCAGGGGATTTTTTTGTTTGTAGCTACTAAACACAAAATGGGAAGCTCTTTCAGTGCCGCAAATTAAACAGAACAGCTATATACAAGTTGCTGTCTTGTTTTTTCACACAAATGATTTCATAGCACTTTGCAGCAACAACATAATAAACATAAGCAATGTAACATTAGCTGTCAGTGAGTCTAAAATTTCAGACGCCCTATCAAGACACCAAAACATAAGTTATTACTGTGTACCAACTTAGTTATAGTAACAGACCACATGCACACTCTTAGCCCATGAAAAGGCAAAATAAATTAGCAAAAATGCCCTTCAGTTAGGCTGAGGTCATGTATTTCCAACAAAAAGTTTAAGACACAATCAGCTGTTTGGCAGAAAAAAATAAAATTCAGCAACAATTTTTTTCAGTTTTAAGGAGGTAACTAATCAGATGCTTTCTTAGAAGAGGCCTTTAAACTACCTTTACACAGCAGAATATTAATATAAACTCACTAACAACATTATTATACAAATGCATTCCTTAAGAACTGGACTTAGTTCCCTGATAAAAACATCTGATGCTCAATGCAAAGCACTCAAGCTACCTTCCCATGACCCAGTAAAAGTAGCTAATCAAGAGAATATTTCCACTCTTCCCTATGCACTCCAGAACAGGAAGCTGACAGAACAAAAGGTTGCTAATTTTAACAAAACCTAGGTATATATGAACATCTTAAGTAACACAGCAGCAGCAGAAAGAGATAAACACACACATAAAACAGTTTAAACTGTTTAGGTTTAAGGGCTCCGATATACTACTCCCGTTCTCTTTTGCCTCAGCTCCTCCTATGACCAAGTCCCCTACTCTTTAAAGTCTTGTTCTCCTAGCTGCGAACAGAGACCCAGCACAATTCCCAGGTCAGCTTCTTTCCTCTCCAAACCGCTCCCAAAGCTGTATCCCTTAATCCTCTTCTGCTCAGCAAGCCCACCAAGAACACTTACCTCTTGCTTCCATCCTAAATCATTTTTTTCCCATCTGTTTTTCTACAAAACATCCTTGCTTTCTTCACATCCTTTTCTCAAGTTTTTCTTTCTCTCCCTGAACTCAAATCCACATATTTGCTGTAGCTGTTCCAGCTACTGCCTGTAGAAAAACTGCTCCTGCTGCTTCTGCTCACGGGCACTGCTTCATTCAGCTAGCCATCATTTCAAATTTTCCCATTGCTGCTTGACTAATAGCTGGTGGTAATTTAAGAAAGCCAGAAGCAGACAAGATTTGTTTTGGGGGGGGTTTTTTTGTGGTTGGTTTGTTTGTTTGTTTTTTAATCCTGTGCACCCATGGATCTAAGCTTTGGCATAATTTGGTCACCTCTTACCACAACTGTTTTGAAGGCCTTAGTCCTATAGGCAATGTTAAGGCCTTTGCAGGTAAACCGCAGGCACAGAACTCCATGGGATGCAAGGTAGGCTGCCAAAGACACTAAATGAGGAAAATTCATATCTCCTCCAGCTCCATGGGTAAGAATCACTCCGTATCTTGATTTCTTCTCTGGGACAGAAAAGATAGCATCAAGATATTTGTTTCCAAAAGGTATTTTCACTTTAACCTAGAAATGAAACAAAACCCAAAATAATTAAAAAAAAAAAAAAGCACATTCCCAGTCTACAAATTATGATGAAAAGAATATTATGAAAAAAAGATTTGAATATGCTAGTTTGAGATATTACACGCAATTATACAAAAAAACCAAAACAAAACAAAAACCCACCACCAAAACCTACAGGAATTACTTTTTTCTATAGGTGTTCAATAATAACTGATGGCAGACATCACAAGGTACATACTTCATGTATCTGTATAATTAATATTTGAAGATAAACAAGGCACTTACTCTCTAATTAGCAGCCTAAACGCCAGAAATATAGAATATGAGCACACAGCTCAACAAGCATTATGCAGTGGTAACCACTCAGTGGAGCAGCAGCCTGCATATAGTTAAAGACTGAACTTTCCACAAAGACAGGAAAGAGACAGCACAGGTTCAGACAAAGCCAGCGCCAGGCTGGCAGAGGGCCTCCAGTCCCGACAGACATCTGGAGGAGCTGAATGAGACACAGGACCAGCTGATGATGAGCTGAATGAAAGGGGACTGAACAGCACAGGTGCCCCTGTATGTGCTGCAGTTTCTGAAAGCAAAATGGAAAACACCCCAGGGCTGGGATGAAACACTATTTCATGCCACCACAGCTTCCCAAAGGCTCTCCTTGGCAGTGGTCCTACAGACGCACTGCCCAGGGAAGGAGGCTGTCAGTGGCCTCACAAAGCTGCTACCTTTACAGTTGCTGCCCACCTGAAATGGGTGGAGAATGCCAGAGGACAGCAGTCAGACATGTGCAACAGCCAGCAAGACACACGGGTATGTACTGAGACGGGCAGAAGTCTCAACAGCCAGGGCTACTGCGTCCAGACTACCAGCTGCTGCCTAGTGAGAACACCAGGCCATAGGGGGCTCGGCCGGCCGACAGCCGTGTTCGCACCTCTCCAGAGCAGGTGGGGGCGGCAGCACGCCCACACCCCCCTTCCCCAGCTCTGGGGGTTCCTGAGAGGGGAAGGCAGTTCCCACAGGCAGCACCTCACACATGTAGAGGCAGAAGAGGTACACGGACCCC
>NW_010113882.1:0-6400 GCF_000699245.1 Pterocles gutturalis
GGCACTGCTCCGGGGCGGGGGACGGGCCCCACCTAGCGGCACCGGGACCAGGGCCCAGCCTCGGGACAGACAGGACACCCAGGGACAGGAGTGCCGCTGGAGAGGTCCCCGCAGCCCAGGCCGCGGTGCAGCAGACGCAGGAGGAAGCACAACAGGAACAGGGACGATGCCCTGGGGAGAGCAGGGGTCCCTGTGGTGGGGGGACGCAGGGCAGCCGGCCTTCAGAACCGTTGGCACCGCATCCAGAGTGGCCGAGAGAGCCACGGACCGTGCGCCAGACACCCACAGCAGGTCTGGCACAGGACAGCACCGCAGACGCCCACTCGGCAGAGGCGCAGGAGCGGAGCAGGCTGAGGAGCACCACACAAACCTCCCGCGTCTGTTTTAGCCGAGATGGCCCGAGCCTCGCACGCAGGGTTGAGATGGGACAGACCACACTAAACCCACAACTGTGGGCCTAACGTAAGGCACGTGAAAGGAACAGAAACAACCTACAGAGCCATTTACAACGCCGTCAGAGAGAGGAACGAGCAGAAGGCAGGGAAGGAGCAACTGGCCGTAAGGCAGGACCAGAAGAGACGCTAACGCTGCGCAGCCCAAAAGCTCAGCACCACACACAAGGGGCTACCTTAAAAGAATTCCAAGTACCTTATTTTAATTTCTCGACATGATAAAAGTTTACATACCTTCATCTGGCAAAGAGAGCCAAACAAATTAAAAGGAATCAATACAAAGAAACACAAGGGGAAGTGCTGCTCCCAGACGGCAGCGAGAACGCGGTTGGTTTGTTACTGAATATTTATTAGTGGGAAGACTAAGAGTTGACTTACTACAAACAACAACAGAAGAGTCTATAGCAAGGGCCAGTGGCCCTCCACACTCTGGGCAAATCCCTGGGAAACCAGCAAGAGACAACATGGCTCTTAGATGTGGAAGCAGAAGAAACAAAAAGTAAAAAAAAGAAGGGGAGAAAGTTCATTCCATTTGTCACTGTTGTTACAAGGAGCTTAACACAACTAGTGAGGCTACTGCACAATGAGGATATACGGGTGTAACAGCAAGACCCAGGAAACAGCGAGGTTCCTGAAACAAATGATTTAAAGTTCCCTGAATAAGGGACTTCAGTAGAAATACTATAAATAAGAAAAGTTTTGGAGCCTGCAGCATGATGGGCCCACTTGCCACACACGAAAACTGATGCAACACAACCAGTCATTTCCAGAGGGGTTTGTAATGGACCACGAAACGTTCCAGTGGCTTAGAGGAGTCACCAGGCACACAAGTGTGCCCTTTGCAGGGGAAAGACTACAAGGTCTGCAGCGGTACCGGGTGGGTGTCAGCCATCCTCACCCCGAGCTCCAGCTGCTGAGCCGGCCGGCTCTGCCCCGGCAGCGGGGAGCACGTCCGGGGGACAGCGGGGCTCAGCCTGACCATGGGTGGAGACCAACGGGACTTGGGTATCGTACCCCCGGCCCCTTCCTTCTCTCAGCCTGGGCAAACGCGTCTCATGCTGACGGGGCACTAGGACGTACGTGAAGTAATGTTGGTTTGAGCCGAGAAAGCGGCTGCAGTCGAATCACAAACAGGAGCAGAGTCCCCCAAGCTCAGGGCCGACCAGGAGAGCAGCCAGCCCTCGCCTCAAGCACCACCTTGTGTCTGCACTGACCCAGACAGAGCAGCCAGAGCTGCCAGACCAGGGGCAGGCAGGGCAGGCTCTGCCGAGGCGAGCCAGAAAAGGATTGCAGACCACTCAGCAGCACTGCGGCATGGTGCTGCCCCAGCCCACAGGGGCAGGTTCCCCCGTCTTTACCGTGGGTCAGTGCAAGAGCAACGGCAGCAGAGGGGCCCGGCTACGGCCAGCGAGCATCTCTTGTCGCTGCACCGCCAGGGCTTGCTCTTGTGCTGCACCGTCTGCCCTGTTCCCAGAAACCCAGCGAAGCCTCCAGCCAAGAGATGGGACAGGACGAGGGCTTGGTCTCTAGTGTCGTTCCTACTCAGGTAGGACGAAAGGCATGAAGGAATGTTCCTGCCTGGCTGGTGCTCTCACCCTGCTGCAGCCTCCGGGGCACCCCAGAGTAGCACAGCCGCCTCGTCACCAGCTACTAGAGGGAAGGGGAGCTCCTGAGACCTGAACAAAACCAATCACAGAACTAGGCGAGAATTTCTTTAGAGTTTAACTAAGAATGTGATACTATTTCCAGCCAGTTTCCCATCTCGATAGTCACGTAACAAACCAAGGCAATGACGGTCTTTAGTTGACTGAACAGTTCTCAAGTTCAAACGTTGACACTTAATACAGGGTCTCAGCATTGCTGCTCCGAGGCCTCTTGATCTTCTCAATGTTTTTAAGGATCATGTCATGCAGAGTGACCTGCAGAAAGGGAGAACAGGGCTCAGACAAGAAGGACGAAGACATCCAGTGTTGACCTTTCACAAGGAGCTCTAGTCAGAACTGCAGCACAGCCCACCCTGGCACCACCCTCACCCCTGCATGCGATCACGCCCGACATAAGCGAAGGGCTTCTTTCAGCCAGACCTTACAGAGGCCACTGCACGTAACATCAAAAAGAGATTTCTTTGTGGACCCTGAGAATGGCTTCTACTGAATGAACTGTTTAGGATCACAGGTTCCTACAGAGGTGGAAGGAATATTTTGTGCTAGAACTCTGTGAACGCTCAGCTGGAAACACCGGCATCTCCAGGGGATGGTGGAGAGGCAACAGTCGGCTCCTCTCACTAGAGCCAAAGTGGAGCGGGGAGGGGACAGGCCTCCTGCCAGGACGAGCTGTGCTCACAGGGAAAGGAGGGAGCAGCAGCAGGGTCAGGAGGGGTTTCTCTGCTGCTGCGCAGGGAGCCAGCACAGGCTCCAGTTTTTCACTTACATATTGATTCCTCAGCTCTGAAATGATCAGGCGCAGACTAATGTACTCCTTCTCATCGATCTCTGTCACCGTGCGGCGGTAGTCCTCCTGCAGAAAGCAGACGCAGGGCTGAGTGGCCTGAGCTCAGCTGTGCCTCCCACACACCGCAGGAAGGTCCTGCCTTCTACTCAGGAATCTCCCCTTCAGCTTGCTCTCCTCTAACGCAGATGTCCTGCATCCTTGTATGATCCCCCCTCTTCCCCCACAACCCTCAGCTCGAAAAGGACAGTGACGAAGTGGCCCAAAGAGCCCCAAAAAGCAGTGGCATGTAACATGTAAATCTCCACTTCCCCATTAACTTACCACATGAGGGTACTTAGCTATTTTGGAAACCAACTTTGCTCTTGTGATATAGTATCTGTTAGGAAAAGGGAAAGACCAAAGGTCAGGTAAACAGCACCAAGATTTTTTTCAGGCCCAAGTTGCCCTAGAAAAGCTGGGGGACCTTCCCCAAGCACCTTCCTTTTCCCAAGAGGATCCCCAAAAGAGAGTCCTGTTCTTGCACGCCTACCTAGAAATCTGGTCCAGGTAGGATGCTGCCTCACTCTCCACAGTTCGAAGCTCAGCAACTGTTTCCTCCTGCAGGGAAGACACAGAAGCCATTAGCTTTGTGTGACTGCAGCCGGCCCTCGGGGCTCCGAAAGCAACATGTCTCAGCAGTGCCGTGTCAAGCTCACATTTGGGTTTACAAAACCTAAACCAACCCCATGACTGCCGCTGCTGGATACCATCAAACGAAAGATTCAGAGGAACCCAAGAGACCCATATCCCTGGAGCACAGCTCTCTCCTAGGGCAGGGCAGGGCCAGTGGTGCCTCACCTGAATAGAAACACCAAAGTTGTTTCCATCTTCTATCCTGGGGATAAGAAGCTGCACCCACATTTTCACCTGCAACGGAAAGATCACAACACTGATCAATACCAATATCTCTGCAGAGACCTCTCTCAAAAGTTTTACAAAAGCCCCTGGGACCCTGCCTTTGCCATGCAGTTCATGATAAACTGCAGGTCCGTCATGCTCGTGCAACGCTTCTGAGATCACTTCCCACACGGCTGGGATGCCCCACAAGCCAGCACCAGCGTCTCCCGACTGTGCCACGGAAGCTCTCAGCACTGCCAGTGAGTGTGCAAAAGGGAGTGGAGAAAAGCCTCAAGGAAGGAGCCGGACATCATCCTCCTTCAGGAGGTGAACTACACAGCTCCCCGAGTGCTCAGAAAAACATTATTTTCCTACATGTATCTCCCAGGTGGTCTCAGACACTGTAACACAAACCCTGCCTTTCCCCATCTACAGAACAGAGGCGGCTGCTCCTTCCGCCTCCAGGAGCAAAAGCATCCTGCTGTCTCCACCTGCTCCAGCGCTCGCACACACCGTGTTACACTTCTCAATGAGCAGCCTGATTTCTGGTTTCACTTTCTCAATGATGTCCACCAGCTGCTGGTTGCTCTTCAGCATCCCGTTGGGCATCACGAACACTTTGGTACCTAGCGGCAGAGGAAAACACGTGCATCAGCAACGCGCAGGACGGCTGCACCGGGGAGCAGACCGACGGTCCAGCTGAGCGTCTTATCTCCCACAAAGGCTATCAGTGGACATTGAGCCGGGCTCTAACTAACCTGTGGGGAAGGGGAAATTTGATGTGGGTAACAGTAATTATGACAAAGGAAGGAAAAAAGAAAACATGGAGCAGAGATGAGAGCTGAAGAGCTCTAGGCTGCTGAGTCTGGGCACAAAGGATTCTCTTGATGCACGTGTACGAGCTGTTCCTGCCTCAGCTCAATCCAAAGCCTGGCATCTTTCTCCAGACAAGAAGAGCTTTCAGCACAGAGCCACAGGGAGGTCAGCTGCCTCTGCCTGCAGGGCAAGCTCAAGCAGGTACGACTTATGTCTATCAGAGAAGTCCTACTTATGCTTCTAAGAGCTGGAACCTGATTCCTCCACAAGAGAACGTCCGTAGGTCAGGCTCAGAGAGGTTGCGGGGACAGGACTGCTTGAGCAGCAGCTGCTGTCAGGACAGGGCAAGCAGGGTTCATGTGATTTCACGCCCTAGGGCACGGCGCACTGGTTCAGGGGATGGACAGCAACACAGACTTGGGGACTCTTACCCTGAAAGGTCTCTTCGCGGTCTTCCAGCTTCCTCTTTTTCATATTTGGCTAAAATATACAAAATGTTTTACTCACAAACTAGTTGTAAGCGATAACAGTGTTATAAAGGAAATAAGGAAAAATTTAGAGCCTCTGCTACACTGCTGGTTTCTAAACATCCTTCTTTAAAACCAAAAGAGGACTGCAGAGCACAGCGTTACCTCCAGCAGGCTTCCCAGGCTGGAGAGACCAATTCCTAAAGCCTTTGGGAGAGCCACAGCCTGTTATTAAATGAGAATATCCAACTCCAGCGCAGAGCAAGCCACGCAGTTTTAATTAACAGAAGTAGGGACCACAGCCAAGAGAGTAACCTTACCCCATCCAGCCCATCGTGGCTGTTGGTGAGAAGAATTGGGTCAGGCACTGGGAGGTTCATGTCCGAATGGATCTGAGTGAGATCATGAATATTCAGGATAGGCTCCTAAAAAAAAAAAAAAAGCAGATTTGTTATTTAATTATGAACTAACACATTCTGTCACGCCAAACACAATGAGAAAACTAAAGACTTGGAGTTCCCTCTTATCCAACCATGAAATAAGGATGAATGAAAAAAAAAAGTCTAATAATAGGCCTAAGACAAGACCCCCCTCCACCCAAGCACAGCATGCCAGCTCCAGGCTGTGATCAAAGCTATCAACTATCTGCAACGCTGGAGCCCCTGTGGGACCACAGTGTCACGAAGGACAGCCCGAAGCCGCTAAATACGCAAGAAAGATAAACATGGTGATCACACAAAGAAAACTGAAGAAGGAAGCACCCCCTCTAGAGCTAACAGCACTCAAACGCACGCAAGCAACTGAGCCACTGCTTCACCCCTTTGGAACAAGGCGAAATGAAGGAGAAAACCACAGGACCAGACCTGACTACTTGACAATGAAAAAAGATCCAGAGGACGACTTAAACCTTACTTTAAGGAACCCATCGAGTTCTAACAGCTTCTTTGGGAAGAAGTTTGCCACCAGGTCTTCAGCCTGAGAGAGAAAGAGCAGACAATGATGGGAAACGACACGGCGAGGGTCCTGCTACCAGGCAAGGACGCAAGGGAAACCAGCTGTCCAGGGGCTGGAACAGGAGAGGACCCGTGTGCTGCCAGCCGCCGCGCTGAGCCGTGCCCGGTGCTCCGAGCACCAGCAGCTCCCAGCAGAGGCCACACCGCAGCCGGGGTGTCAGAACCCTGCGGACCAACGGCCTCCTCCCGGTCCTGCCACGCTCTGGGCAGCACAGAGAGACACTCACCTCGCTCGTGATGCGCTCCCGGAAGGAGTCCACCTGCAGAAGGACAAAACCCCGGGTCAGAGCCGCGACCGCGGAGCAGGGCCCAGCGCTGCGCCCCG
>NW_010113883.1:0-471 GCF_000699245.1 Pterocles gutturalis
AACTTCATCGGCGGCACAGCCAGCCGTGCTACCCCTGGGGGGATAACATGAACTAAAATATTTCCTTAAGTTTTTCCATTTTTTAAGAACATTGCAACTGGGAATGTCATGCAGAAGGGATGGGGTGAAAAAAATAATACCCCCACACCCAGACTCTACATAGCACTTTGCTTTATCCCTCAGTAATTTCTTTCTAATTGGGAGCTTTTTACTGTCTGTGCACTCTCATGCTGTTCTGGGGGAGTGTAAATGTATCCGAAAAATGGCTTTGTCATTCAAGCATTTAATGGAGGAGTTTCAGAGCAACACATTTGCTGGAGGTTTCTCTGTAACATTGCAGAAGTGTTTTTAGTGTAATGTTAATGGAAATAATTTCATTCAAAATAATTTCATTGCCAGGTTCATTTTTAACATGAGTAAACATCTATAGGACTAGATTCTAGAATTGCTGTAAATGGAAACTTTAGTTTT
>NW_010113884.1:401-1522 GCF_000699245.1 Pterocles gutturalis
CCCCCGCAGGGGGCTGGGCCTGGGGGGGGTCCCCAGCCCCCCGCCGCTCCGGGAAGCGTTTCCTGCCCCTGTCCCTGCTGCTCCGGGGGTGATTAACTCTGTCACCCAGCCCCCGAGAGCATGGTATACATTCCTCGGCAGAAGACATAGTGTACTGCTGGAAAAATGCCACTGTGACTTCCACAGCTCGTAAAGTCATCTGCTGACCTTCTCCTTGCCTCCTTTTGACCAAAAAAGCCCATTTTGGGAGCCATGCTCTGTGCCGAGGTTGAAAAGCCTCTTGGCCATTCCTGAAGCATCACCTTGGCTGAGGAAACCCTTCCCTGAGCCAGTCTGTGTGTGTAATTAATTCATCTGACAATATAAAATTTTTGGGGTGCTGGGCAGCATCCCACACACCGTGGGCTCTTCCTCCAGCAGATGCCGGGATGAAGGAAGAAGTGTCCTTGAACCCCACTGAGTCTTTCACTCACATGCTGCTCCCATCCTTATGGCATGTGCCAGCACCCCCAAAACACGTTCTCTCCATCCCCACCCTGGTTTTGGATGGTGAACGTCACCCTTGCTCTTCCCCCACCATGCTGTAACTGGGATTTGTGGCTTGGAGACTGGTGGCAAAGGGATTGCTTGTTTTGGTGCTGGTCCTACCAGGATCGATTAATCTGGAGCCGCAGAGGGAAAGCCCTGTGACTCTTCATACCCATCCTGACCTGTCTGCCCAGGGTCCCTCCGGGGGTCCTGGCCACGCCATGGGGCCAGGGTGCAGTTCCAGCATCGCCTGCTCCTGGCTGGCTGGAGGAGAAAGCAGGGATTTCCTGGAAACGGCTGGGAGAGAAAGGGGCTGGAGGTCAGAGGAAGAGCATGCCATCGTTCCCACTTCACTATTTCTAGCTCCCAATGTCACAGCGATCTTTCAGCTGGCTGTGCACATCATCTCTCTGCAGCCCTGCAGATTTTACCCCGGGGCGGGGGGGGAGGGTCAGGACTCCCATCTTACCCCCTCCAACATCTCCCTGTGCTGCAAAAACCCTCCCAGGGCACTGAGCTCATCCTTTTTTTCACCTCTCTCACCCCAAACACAATCATGTCTTTCTTCCCTTTCCTTGAGGTCCCCCCTGACA
>NW_010113885.1:0-1413 GCF_000699245.1 Pterocles gutturalis
CATCGGGAGCACTTACAGAAGCCTTCATACAGGGAGAGCCACGAAATCATTCAGAGGGCTGGAGGAGGAGTACAGGCTGAGAGAATTGGGGTTGTTCAGCCTGGAGAAAAGAAGGCTCCAAGGAGACTTAATAGCAGCCTACCAGTACCTGAAGGGAGCCTACAGGAGAGATGGGGAAACACTCTTTGTCAGGGAGTGTAGTGAGAGAACAAGGGGTAACGGGTATAAGCAAAAAGATGGTAAATTTCGACTAGACATTAGGTAGAAATTTCTCACTGTGAGGGTGGTGAGGCACTGGAACAGGTTGCCCAGGGAAGTTTGGATGCCGTATCCCTGGAGGGGTTCAAGGCCAGGCTGGATGAAGCTTTGAGCAACCTGGTCTAGTGGAAGGTGTCCCTGCCCATGGCAGGGGGTTGGAACTCGATAATCATTAAAATCCCTTCCAACCCAAACCTTTCTATGATTCTATGATTCTAGGATTTTAGGATTTCCAGGGCAAGCATGTGTCAGTGTGTGCAGAAGAGACCGACTAAGTGTCAGAGGGGTCCTCTGAAGGCAAATGATGTCAGCCTGGGGCATGCTGGAGGGGTTTTTTAATGACTTTGCTGATGGGAAGGGCCTCAACTGCTCCAAGCCCTGCAATCCTTGGCTCATCCTCCCAAGGGCTCCTTTGAGTATGTACCCTGTCCTGCTCTTTCGTTCCCTCCCGGCTCACTCCAACAGTCTGTCACTTGCCTTCCCAGGCAGGCAGGCTGTACTTCAGCTTTCCAAATTTTTTCCCTTTCAGCTGCCTTCAGGAGGGAATTGCTGACCTCTTTTTCCTCCTCCTCTCTCTGGATGCTCCCTGCGACTCCTGTAGCAATGCTGCCTGTGCACCTGTCCTTCTCAGAGTGCCCCATCCCTGCTCTGGCAGGGAGGTCCCCAGAAGCTCCTCAGTCACATCCCTTCCTATCGCCTCTGCCCCATGTGCTTTTCTGCTGTAACATGTGCAGGAGCATGATTGTGTACCAGGCTCTGCGGTTATCTGCATGCACATCTGTATGCTTGTGTGTGCACACAGCTGCATGCCTCTGGTGAGATCACGTTTCTGTGAACATGTGTATTTTTTTGCACAGCTGTGAGTAATTGTATGCATCTACACATGTCTGCATCCTCATGCACGTTTACTTGTCTCTGTGCCACTGTGTATATGATTGTGCGTGTTGGGTATGTGTCAGTGCATGCGTGTGTGTGCATAGTTGTACCTGACCGCACATGTGGGCCCAACCAGTTTCTATGGCCCATTACGGACATCCCTCCACGACAGTGCCAACACTGACACAGTTTCAGCCCCTCATGGCTCCTGCTCCTGACCCATGTAAAAGCTTTGAGGTTACAGGGTCCTGCTGGCCTGTGGTCATGGGAGAACCCCCT
>NW_010113886.1:0-1244 GCF_000699245.1 Pterocles gutturalis
GGTGGCATTGGGGGAGGGAGCTGGGGTGGACAGCATGGGGCGGCCGCTCTCCTTCGGAACCTGCCTTCTCCTGTGCCTCCTCTCCCAGCTCGTCGCTGCAGCCTCAGGTGACAGGGGACGTGTGGGACAGACTTGGTGGGGGGTGCTGGGGCTGGTGCCACTTCCCAGCGGGTCTCTGGGCATCGCGTCACCTCCCCATGGGATACCAGCAAAGGCAAACCCTCCCAGCCACCTCAGGGTGGTTTGAGACACCAGCCTTTGAGTGGGTTTGTCTCAGCCCCCACCAAAGCAGGCCCTGTCCCTGTCCCCCCCAGCCCCGCTGCCCCTCGCCTCCTGGCAGTGGCTTTGGATCAAGCAGCTCGGTAGCCCCAGCCAGCCACGGTTGCCCAGACAGGGCACACTCACCACAGGGGGCTGATGCTTGGGCACCTCATCCCCTCTACCGAGAGGCACGAGGAGCTTCCCTGCCAAGCTGTGCCTCACTTTCCCCCTCTTCAGAGGGGCTCTGGGCAATGCTGGGGTTGCCAAAGGCCGGGCTGGTCCCCAGAGGCATCCTGGCCCCTCCAAAGACCCCAGTCAAAGGGGCTCAGAGCAGCTGAATTCACCTTGGGGGGAGATGCCCACCCTAGTCCGTGGGGGGTTGCCCGTGGGGACCCTCAGGGTACCCAGTGCCTCCACATGCCCCCAGCTCTGCCTCTGCCTCCAGATGCTGAGAAGACCCCCAACTACTGGAATGAAGGGGCTAGGAGGAGGCTGGAGTCAGCCCTGGCATTGCAGCCAGCAGCACAACGTGCCAAAAACATCATCCTCTTCCTGGGTGACGGTGAGTCTCCTGGTCCCAAGCCAGGCCCTGCACCCGCACAGTTCCACAGCAGCCAGGGGACATGGCTGGTGAGAAGATGGGGCTGGTGCAGGTCCCCTCCTCCCTGGGGAGGGCAGGACTGTCCCTGGTCCAGGCCCCTTGAAAAGCCGTGCCCGCTGTCATGGATCTGTCCACCCTGTCAGCGGCTCGGATCTACAAGGGGCAGCCGGCTGGCGCCTCGGGCGAGGAGAGCGTCTTGGCCATGGAGACCTTTCCCCACGTGGCCCTGGCCAAGGTGAGTGGGGCAGCGCCAGGGAACGGCCCTGCTGCTCCTGCTCAAATCCCCACTGACCCCCACTTGCATCCAGACCTACACCATCGACCGGCAAGTGCCCGACAGTGCTGGCACGGGCACAGCCTACCTCTGTGGGGTGAAGACCAA
>NW_010113887.1:0-809 GCF_000699245.1 Pterocles gutturalis
ATCGGTGGGGGTACACACAGAGCAAGAGCACCCACATCTCCAGCTGGTACATGGCCAGTGGAGAGGTCTGCACGCAAGTGAGTGTGCGTCTGTGTTGCTGTTAGTTGCTTCTTTTTAGGCCATAGACAATGTATGGGTGTTTGCTAACAACTGGTGTTAATTACCTAGTTTTGTGATTTCTCTGTTGATTCTGAATGCACAGTTCACAAATTATTGATTTCTGCCGTGAATGCATCAATAGCCTGCTTTGATTTTGAGCTGGTTTTAAACCACACTGAGACACTTCTCTGCAACATTTCTCTACGCTTGAAGGTTTTAGAGAGGTGGGTGTTGGTCTCTTTTGCTACGTAACAAGTAACAGGACAAGAGGAAATGGCCTCAAGTTGTGCCAGGGGAGATTTAGATTGGATATTGGGCTAAAGGGTTATCAAGCACCGGAACAGGCTGCCCAGGGAAGTGGTTGCATCACTGTCTCTGGACATATTTAAAAGGTGTGTAGATGTGGCACTTAAGGACACTGTTTAGTGGTGGATTTGCCAGTGTTAGGTTTACAGTCGGACTTGATGATCTTAAGGGTCTTTTCCAACCTAAATGATTTTATGATTTTATGATTCAATGAATAAAAAGCCAAATGGAAAAGAGTTGACATAATTGAACAAAAGGTGCATATCACCCAAGTGACACACTTCAGTTGACTGTAAAATAAATTTGGATACTCTGATGTGTGCAGTGGAGTAATGCAGAGATAATAAACTTACCTGTCCCCTCTGCTGTCTGGTATTTAATTTGATTACACCATGCAGGGACAA
>NW_010113888.1:0-4824 GCF_000699245.1 Pterocles gutturalis
ATAACTGCAATTTTTATTTTCAAAATAAAATTGACAGTAAACCCTGTGACTGCTCATGGGACAAGAGGAAAAGTTCTGTCATGGATTAAGCCATGGTTAATCAGAAAGAGACAGAAAAGAGAAAAGAAAAATTAAATCATCAGTTTTCATTATCTCCAGAGGTTATAGTGTGTTAATTAACACATTATTTACTGTATATGTATTCCTGTAAAGGGTCAAGCAGATACTCAAATTTGCAGAGGACATACAATTATATGAGCTGTTATGTCAAGATGGTAGGTGATTAGAGAAAACTATTGTGGTTTTGAACCCAGCTAGGGGCAAACAAGTTCCATACAACCACTTACCCTCCTCCTCCCAGTAATGGGGGAGAGAATTAAAGGGGTAAAGGGAAAAGAGATCCATGGGTTGAGATAAGAACAGTTTAATAACTGAAGTACAGCAAAACTGAAAATAGTGATAATAATAATAATAATAGTAATACACACAAATACACAAATATACAAATATAGAAATGAGTGATACACGGTGAAACTGCTCACCACCCAGTGACCAAGACTCAGCTCCTTCCTGGCTAACAGTCCCAGAGCAGGGAATTCCAAAACTGCAATCCTGGAAAAGAGATGAGACCGAGTGTCCAAGAGACTGAGAGCTCACCGAGAGAGTGAAATGATCCAGGGGACCCAGAGAGACCACTTCCGGACAGATTCTCATCTATATACTGTCCAAGATGTGCATGATATGGAATGTACCATTGGCCAATTTGGGTCTCAGTCATAAACCTAAGGTCGAATCCTAGGCTAGTAATTGGGGCTGTGCTCCTTCCCAGCTTCTCCTGCACCTGCAGACACTGGCACAGCAGAGAAGCTGAAAAGTCCTTGACTGTCCTGGCAGCAACTATAACCATCAGTATGTTATCAGCCTTCTTCTCAGCACAAATCCAAAAGACAGCCTCACACTAGCTACTGTGAAGAAAGTTAACTCTGTTCCAGCTGAAACCAGGACAAAACCAAATGAAATTCAATGTTAGAGGATGAACTAATATATATTAGGAGCAATATTTTAAGCAACTGACAAACAACGGATGATTATAATGGATGTAATTATCTATAGTGACTCAGCCGAAAAAATGCAGTATTACATTTCTGGCTAGTAGCATGTAAAGCTTTGCAAAATCCTGTAGCATTCAAAAAACCCAAACATACCCAGCAAAAGAACAAATCCCTACAGAAGTGATGCAATATATATACACACATATATGTACATATAGACATATACACATCTATGTATAAACACACATACTATACACATATATGTGTTCATATATATATGTATATGTAATAATTTTTTAAAAGGAAAAGGAAAAAAGGAAGATCCAGGGAACCGCAGCCTGGTCAGTCTCACCTCTGTGCCCAGCAAGATCAGGCACAGATCCTCCTGGAAACTGTGCTAAGGCACATGGAAAACATGGAAGTGATTGGTGACAGCCAACAAAGTTTCACCAAGGGCAAACCATGCCTGACAAATTTGGTGGCCTCCTATGATGGGGTTACAGTGTTGGTGGATAAGGGAAGCGCAACTGACATCATCTATCTGGACTTGTGCAAAGCTTTGACACTGTCCCACATGACATTCTTGTCTGTAAATTGTAAAGACATGGATTTGACCGTTGGACCACTCGGTGGATAAGGAATTGGCTGGATGGTCACACTTAAAGAGTTGCGGTCAGTGGCTTGATGTCCAAGTGGAGACAGGTGATGAGTGGCATTGCTCAGGGGTCAATATTGGGACTGGTGTCGTTTAACACCTTTGTCAGAGACATGGACAGTGGGATCGAGTGTACCCTCAGCAAGTTTGCCAATGACACTAAACTGTGTGGTGCAGTTGACACACTGGAGGGAAGGGACGCGATCTCAAGGGACCTTGACAGGCTAGAGAGGTGGGCCCATGCAAACTTCATGAAGTTCAACAAGACCAAGTACAAGGTCCTTCACACGGGTTGGGGCAACCCCAAGCACAAATACAGGCTGGGAGGAGAATGGACTGAGAGCAGCCCTGAAGAGAAGGACATGAGGGTGCTGGTTGATGACAGGTTGAACATCACCCTGCAATGTGCACTTGCAGCCCAGAAAGCCAACCGTGTCCTTGGCTGCATCAAAAGAAGTGTGACCAGCAGGTCAAGGGAGGTGACTGTGCGCCTCTGCTCTGCTCTTGTGAGACCCCACCTGGAGTACTGCATCCAGCTGTGGAGCCCTCAACATAAGACGAACATGGACCTGTTGGAGGGAGTCCAGAGGAGGGCCACAAAAATTATCAGAGGGCTGGAGCACCTCCCCTATGAGGACAGGCTGAGAGAGTTGGGGTTGTTCAGCCCAGAGAAAAGAAGGTCCGGGGAGACCTTATAGCAGCCTTCCAGCACCTTTAGGGGGTCTAGAAGAAAGCTGGACTTTTTAAAAGGGCATGTAGTGACAGGCTGGGGGGTAACGGTTTTAAGCTGAAGGAGGGCAGATTTAGACTAGACATTAGGAAGAAATTTTTCACTGTGAGGGTGGTGAGGCACTGGCACAGGTTGCCCAGGGAAGCTGTGGATGCCCCATCCCTGGAGGTGTTCAAGGCCAGGCTGGATGAGGCTTTGAGCAACCTGGGCTAGTGAAGGGTGTCCCTGCCCATGGCAGGGGGGTTGGAACTAGATGATCTTTAAGGTCCCTTCCAACCCAAACCATTCTATGAGATATATATATATATGTGTGTGTGTGTGTTAAAAATCACGAAAACTTCCAACATTCTTCAATGTCATTCTTCCCGCAGCATCAGAACTTCAGTTCCCACCTTGAAAAAGAGCACAAACAGAAGGGGATTAGAACTGAAGGTTGCCTATTGGAAGATTTTTCTTTAAGTAGACATGATAAAGATTCTGAGTACAAGTGCATACAATGAAACCATGCAGAACGACAGATATCAAACAGGTAAAGCAGCATTTCAAAATATTCTTATGTGACTTTAACCTTTTAAATTTAATTTTCAAAAGTGTCTAAGGAATTTTAAACACAAGTTTTAAGACCGTAATTTTCTTCAGGTCCTCTGGCAAATTATATGCAAGAAATCAGGTGTTCTTTGCTAGAAAGAACATAGAAAAGTTCATTGACATTGAAAGGTAACAAAAAGAAAACACACAAAGACATTTATATAAATATATCTACATTTACGTATGTGTGGGTCTGAACAAAATGCATAATCAACTTATGTAATTCAGTGCTTTAAAATTTCATAGTAGAAGAGTAGGAATATACAAAAAGAACAGGACAAAACCAGTAAGATGCAACTATGCATAATGACATTTGTCACAGTTAGCATAATGAAGGAAAAATATTGCATGTCAGCCTTGTAATCTATTTAGCAGCAAGCTTGCACAAGCAAGCTGAATTCTCTGCCAAGTAATACAGGCAGAAACTCAGCAGACAACAAAATCATGTACATTAGGGAAGGAGAAAAGGCACCTTCCCTCCTCCTGAGCAAAACAGCTTATTTTCCCTCAGATGTCACTACCAAGAGTTCCTCTTCCCAGCTGACACACTATTGTACACAGAAAAAATTCGTCAAGAAAGGTGTTATCACAAGTCCATCACTACATAACGTTAAACATCACGAGGATTTCCTTTTGGTACCAAGATGTCAGACTGCTAAGACTCATGGAAAATATAAATGGAAAATTAATGTTTAAGGCTTGGAAATTGACTGATTTTTGGATCAGAAAATGAAATATAAAATTACAAAGCATTGCAGGTTAGCCATCGGGGTTGGATGTCAGAGCTTACTGAGTTTAGTTAAGATGACTCTCTAGGTAGAACCACTGGTTATCTCAACTGATTAGGACACACACGCTGCTCAGCTGGCTTGTATGAAGAACAGAAATTTAGAAAACATGAGGCAAAGATAACTCGACGGGAATAAGAAAGAAATACAGATGAGGCAAAGCAGCCATGATTTTTCATGTGACCATTGGGCATCCTTGGCTGTTCATTAGGGAGGGTGAGGTAATAGCAGAATAAACAATGTCCTCTATGGGGAACTTACTATGCAACTATCCAGTATGATATTTCCTAGAAAACGAGAGTGAAAAAAATCTTATGATGATCTGATCTAATACTGTAATTTCTACTTTCATATTATTAAAAGGGAAATTATAATCTTTTAATACAAGACCTTGCTCTACAGTTCCAAAATGTAATAAAGTACCTCTCAATTTAAAACTTTAACATATCTATAAAATAATTTAGTATCTATTCTAATGTAATATTAGAATATTTAGTACCTACTTTAATTTAATACTAGAATATATGGACATAACTTTGACCAGTTTTATACATACAAAAGGTTTAGAATCTTCTAAAATTTTTAACAATTAGTTAAGGGAATATTAGGTGAAAGGGGAGCATGAGGTGAAAATACTAGCGTTATGTGTATCAGTACAGGAAAATTGTGTTACATGCAAATTTGGTGCTAAATAACAGGAGTTAACATGTTGTTCCACAAACTTGGCTCAGACAGACTTATTTGAAAACAATTAAAATTGTATACTTACAAATCACATTGATCAGAGTATTCAAGGACAAAAAGAACCAGGTATATCATAGGCCATTGTGCCTCAGACTTAAATGTAAATGTTTTATTTGGTTAAAGCATAATCTGCACCTGATTAAAAGACAGATGTAGATTTTATTTGAGTACCTGAAGGAATGCAGTATTTGCCGTTGTTCTTGGTAGTTTGTTGATCTCATTACGAAAAATACATACTGTAAGTGCGATCTGGATGATCGGGTAGTG
>NW_010113889.1:0-1008 GCF_000699245.1 Pterocles gutturalis
GTTAAAAGAAATTGAGAAGAGCTGCTCTCATTACCAACTATGGTATGGACAGAGAATAACAGGATGTAGAAATCTGTAACTAAACAGAATTGCCTAATGGTATGGAAAGAGAATAAAACAAGATGCAAGTGGTGGGATGCACTCTTGGGATGGTTGCCGACTGCAACTGGGATTTTGAATACATTGTGTCACCCCATTATTGTTTTATTGATATTAGTTAGTGTAAGTTTGTTACTGTCTTTTGTAATACTTGTATGGATTGGGAAGTGTTGCGACGAATGGCAACATTAACTTCCTTGTCAAAAATACATGGTTCCTTGTCAAAAGTACATGGTAAGACATTAAGAGACACGTATCGTAGAAATTGGGAAGAAGAATTCTTATATTAAGTAAAAGAATTTACTAATTTTCTAGAAAAGGGGGGACTGAGACAGGGGTTTTGCAGTTAAAGAGTGACTGATTAGGAATAGCTGTTCAGATAATGTATGATTAACATTTGCCGTGCTTGCGAAGAAGACAGGATGAGAGGATCAGAGCTGTGATGATAAGGGAATGAACTGCTAATCAAAACGAGATGAGAGAATGCAACACCCGCAAGGCAGCAAGATAAAGGAGACTCCTCAGAACCCTCAGACCCCTAAACCAGGCTGAAAACCAGCCTGGCCCTTTGGACTGTGGCAAGGTGAAAAGTTCAACTCCAAGGAAGACTTGTTTTGCTTCATCCCGTCAACCACCCTACGACCACCAGAGAGCACTGCGCAGGCGCAGAAGGACTCTTTAGCTAATTATAATACGAAGCGGGGCTAGGAAATGGATATGAATGTATGTATTGCAAAACTTAATGGATATGCAACGTTTTGGGGAATAAATAGAGGAATAGGTTTTGTGGAAAGGTGTGCCTGTTGGTAGAGCAGATGCTCCCCTCGCGCCCAGCACTGCTTGCTTATTCTCCACCTACGAACGAAGCACGAGGGTGCTACACTTGGGTCAGGGCAACCCCAGGTATTT
>NW_010113890.1:0-211 GCF_000699245.1 Pterocles gutturalis
GGAAGTGGGAGATTGCAGCGGCTCCGTCTCTGCCATTGATCCGAGGGGAGCGGGGCCGTTATCAGCCCCCGCACGCACCTCTGGGGCGAGAGCGCTCCGGCGGAGACGTTCTTTCATCTGGGAGAAGAAAGGGCGGCGGGCGAGCCAGGGTTTGGGAGCTGGAGATTAGAGAAATTCAGACGGGAAATTTCGGTGTGGCTTGTGCAGAGTG
>NW_010113891.1:0-19782 GCF_000699245.1 Pterocles gutturalis
TTTTTTTCCTTTTTTCCTTTTTTCTTTTTCTTGTTTTTCTCTTTTTTCTCTTCTCTCTTTTTTCTCTCTTTAATAATTCGAGGGATTGCAGTATTGCAACATCTGGGATTCGACCGCCCGCAGTTGTGTCACATTTTGCAGCCAGATTAATTCAGCCCAACTTGGGGCTAGAAATGACCCCCCCCAGCAAAAAAACCTGGCACGCCACATCGTGCATCTGCAGGGATGAATCATGTTCATCCACTTGAAAATTAACCCCACCGAAAAAACAGAATTCATTTTTGTGGTTGGAGCCGTGCCCGAGATGAACTCGCTGGGTGGCTGGATGGGTGCTCGCTCCGGTGCGAGAGGTGGTGAAATGCTGCTGGTGGGAGGTTTGATGCTGGGACACGAAACCGTGGTCCACAGGGATGAAGGATGCTGCCTGCCTCCTCGGCTGTCGTGGGGGAGGAGGTCCACCTCCAGCCCTGGGGTCAGCTAAGGACATAGTGAAATTAAAGAGGTCCATGCTCCCTCAACCCCTCAGTGGGGAGGAAAATAACCCCAAAGAAATTTAATCTGAACTTAGTTAGTAAGTTTTCGTACTAGTTTTTCTTTAATGGTGTGCTAAAGGCAGCATGCTTTTTTTTTTTTTTTTTAAGTAAAATTAATCCCATCCTTTGTAATCGTTCCTTTAAGAGATCTTCAGAAAGTCCCTAATTCAGCATGCTGAATTGCTTCTTGATAAGAGTTTCCTGGAGCTTTCAGTTCTCCTTTTTGCTGAAATGCTTTGCTTGGAGTGTCGCCTTCCGAGGATGCCGCTCCAGCCCCTCTCCTCCCCTGGGAGATGTAAGGGCTGAGCTGAGGCTGGTCCTCTACAGAAATCCTGTGGAGCAACTGCTTGGAGATCTAATTAATGCTATTTTGAGGTGCTCTGTGCTCTCTAGCTGCTTTTCCGTGAACCCCAACATGTTGCCTTGGACTGGGGTCCTGGGAGCAGCGCCCAGTACACAGGATGGGAACCCCGAGGAGCGCTCGGAGCTCGTGTCATTTTTGTGTTAAAATGCATTTTCTGCAGATAGCGTGCAGGCGCGCCAGCACTCCATGCTGCACCAGGTACTACCAGCCCACTATGGCACAGAGCATGTGTCAGAAAATCAGTATTTTTTTAGCAAAGTGCCCTTCAGATGCGCTTTTTGCAGTTATGAGCAGCCTTCCCCATTTTTTTTGCTTTTTGCCCGACGGGAAGGGATTCAGGCAAACACTCTGCTCCTCTCCTAAATGAGCTCATTCCTAAATGAGTAAATCAGCAGCTTCACAAGAGCTACAGCCTTTCGTGAAGCAAGAGCCAGGCGGCTTTTGTGGTTTGAGGCAGCTCTGCAAATCGGATGCAGAGTCCTCAAGCTGTTGAGGTTCCAGGACAGTCACATTCCTTTACCGTCTCTCCTTGTTGCGTGGCTGTGCACCCTTCCAGCGCATTTGGATTTCCTGGCTTAGCTGATTTCCTCACCTCCCTGTTTTGAATGCAAATCCATTGGGGGAAAAAAAAAAAAAAAGAAAAAAAAAAAACCAACCAACACTAACAAACTCCATCCTGAATCCAGCTGCGTGACAGCTGCTGGAAAAGCAATTAAAAGGAGTGGAAACTAAAAAGAAAAAAAAATTATTAAAAACAAAGGGGAAAAGAGAAGAAAAAAATGTCCCGTTGGTCCTAGGACGCAGGATTCTCTTCGGCAGAGGAAGGAGTGCTTGCTGACTCGGGCTCAGAGCAGGATGGGGAGAAGGTGGTGAAGTTTTCCCTCTGGAGATGCTTGGATAGGGGTGAGGTTGGTTTGCCACCGATTGGGAGCTTGTGCTCTTCCCGGGATCTGTAAGCCTGGGAGAAACATGCTGTTACATTGCATGGGCTGCACATGTCGTATAAAATACTGCAAAATGTCGTGTTAATATCTCTGAGCATGGGCCGGCTGGTTGTAGGCATTGCTCCCCGCTCGGGTCATTGCTCCAGAAGCATCGGGAGCGTTTGCAAGCACTGGGAGCGGGTCTGACGTCAGGCTGGAGGGGGGCATGGCCATCGGGCTGGCTCCGGCGTCGGACCGCTCCGGGACTGCAAATAGACGAGGAGCCCAGACACCTCAGAGCTGCGGGAGACGTATTTCTAATGGAAAACACACCATCAGGTAAGGAGTTTCCTATTTCTCTCTTAAGAGAAAAATTATACCTAGAGCATTAGTTGTGTTTGGTGATGAATTTTTTCATGATTTTAATACAGTGTGATGCTGAATGCATAAGAGCTGTACTTTCCGTTTTCTGACAAACACTGACCTTCACATAGGAGTGATGTAGAGGCAAAGGAACAGAACTATTCTGCTTTCTGGGCGTGCATTGATTTTGCTTCTCACCACTGATGTACTTTGGCACTGGGCACAGAGCCGCAGGTTGAGCCCTGGGTCCTCCCTGCAATCGATCCTTCCCCTTGCTCCCCTTCCTCCAGCCTGGCTGTCGCCAATAAAGGCTTCTAAAAATGTCACCTCTGTGTATGAATTAAAGCGTTGAACTTTGATGCAGGGCAGGCTTAGAGCTATTTTTTTTTTTTTTTAGTTGAGACTAGGGGGGAAAAAAAAAAAACCCAAACCTGTTTTGAAACCTGTGTGTTAGAATACAGTCAGAAATCCGTCTCATGTTTATCCAGAGGTAAGGACAGGGCTGCGTAGGGGCTGGATGCAGTTTTTTGTGTTTGCAAAAACTGGCAAGCAGGCGGGTATGGAGAGAGCACGTTCACCTCTGCGCTCCCCACGTGCAGGGATTAATCACCGGCTCTGGGAGAGCCGGCAGCTCCTCCGGGAAGCTGGAGATGCAGCGCACATCACTTTCTGCAGCATCGAGAGGCTCCTGCTGGTGCTCCTGAAGAGCAATGTGCTTTTAGGAGTTGGTCACGAGATGGTGTGTGAAGTTTTTATTAGAGGGGAAAAAAAATTCTGAGGAGATGCCAAATAGGAAATCCCTGAGATGGTAAATAAATGCGGTGGCTGTATGGGACATGCCCTCCTGGATAACTGTCGGTACAGCAGAGGGAGGCACAGGGTCCCGGTAAAAGGCTTTGCAATGGTCAAGGAGCGTGTTCCTGGAGAGCAAGGAGTTGGGGTGTGTTTATGAGCCCCTGGAAGGGAAATGCTTCCAGAGACCCTCAGTTTTACAAGCGATGCTCTCACTGGGTTAAGGCTTCTCAAACACTGTTGCCTCCAAATACGTTTCTGATGCTTGTTTTTGTCTTTGGAATCTGCAGATTTGAATTTCAGGTCTTGTTGAGGCATCCCTTCTGCTTATGTTTCGTGTCTTTTGATTCTGATTTAAATTGAAATTCTTGCTGATGAAGTTCATGCAGTGTTTCTAGGCAGCAGCATTTGTTTGTTTCCAGGAGCATTTGCTTCTTGCTCTAAAGGCAAAAATAAGATTACAATCAATAGAAATTTAATCAGAACGTTTAAAAAAAAATAATTTGCTCCATCCTTTTTTTTTTTAATGAAGTGTTTGTTACGTCTGCAGAGATTCAGTGCAGTTTTTACAAGACCATCATGTTTTCCATGTTATCCAAATGCTCCAGCGTGATCCTTTTGTTTACTGCCCTGACATCCCAGGCTGGGCTCTTGCTTTTAGTTTACAGCAACTGAAATCCAGACCTGGACAAAAAAAGCAGCACTTCCTAGAAATCCCTTCCGAATTCCTTTAGCCTTCGAGGGCTGCGGTGGGGAAGCAGGGGAGAAAGCTCCAGGCGGGGAAAGCCGAGTGCCCGGGAGATAAGCCTTGGGCTAACAGTCAGAGGGTAAACAGGGATTCTGGATCCCTCACCCCTGGAGTACGCAAATATTTAATTCTTCCAAAAACAAACAATGAAGGGAACAGAGTAGTAGAACCGTTTATTAACTCCAGCTGCCCGATCCATGAAATCAGGAAACGATGTCCAAGGGGAAAAGGGCAGTATGAGTTTGAGGTTGCTTTGATTTTTTTTTCTTTTTTTTTTTTTTCAGCCATTTTAAAGGATTAAAATAAAAAAACATGTCCTGAGGTTCCCTCCCCTGCTCTCCTTCTGGGAAGGTTGTGAAACCGGTCGCTCTGAACTTGCTGTTGTTCTCGCACAGGATATTTGCTGCTTGGCCACATGGTCAAAGTTGGAGCTGAAATAAATACTCCCCAGGAAAATATCCCACAATAAATACTCCCTGCTTAGGATTTAGGAGGCACATTGGTGTTTTAATGCCGCCTTGCTCCAGCTATATGAGAGTTGTAATTCTTTATATTAACCTTTGGGTGGAAACAGGACAAATTGGTCCCTTGCCAGCCTGCTTAAGGGACACATTGGCAGCATCTCTTTCAGGCTGCTTCTAGCATCAAACCCTTTCCTGGGTGACAGCTGCCCACCCCGTATAGACGGTGTCAGGGGAAGGCAGGTATGTAACGGGGATGGTTTAGGGTCTGGTTACAATATCTAGAGCAGATGAGTAGCGCTTTGCCAACAAACCACATGTCGAAGGCGTGACATAAATTTACTACAAGCTGCGTGTGCGACGTCAAGCAGAGCTACTGCACGCAGGGGCTGGGCTTGCCAGTGCTGCTGCACATCATGTGCCTTTTAAGCATTCTGAATAGCTGCATTAAAAAAAAAAAAAGAGATTGAAAATTTATATTTTCGTTTTTCTATATGCCATTCAATTCTCTCAGACTTTTAGTACCGGACAGCCTGACTTTTTCTGTTAATTTTATGTAGATGAAGAATCAGACTATAAGCAGTTGAACCCCTCTTTCTACACAGCCACTTCGGGATGAAGAAGGATGAATAGAAGACGCAGCTGAGTCCAACCCAGCTCTCTGTTCCCTTGTGTGACCTTGGACTATTTCCTTCAAACTTCTCTTTGGTTGTCCAAACTGTAAAATGGAGAAAAGCTCTTCACCTTTGGCATGTTATTGCCTTCCTCTGAAATGGCATTTACCTGAGTAAATATATTGACTCCCAGGGATCTTTTATTCTAAATGATATTATTCCCTTTCTCATCCTAGCTGGGAAAATGCAGGGGATATTCAAGAGAACCTCAAAAATATTTCACCAAACCCGTATTCTCCTATGGAAAAATATTCTTCTGGTGTGGAGGATGAAGACAGAAAGTTTTCAGGCAAGTATTGGTTCTTCCAAAGGGAAGTTAGGATTTCCACGACAAAATATTTTTGCATCACATTGTTTTTATACGAGGTGATACGTGAGACGCCTTGGCTGGTAATGTGGTTCTCTGGAAAATGTCAGCAGTTACGCTTCTTCCCATAACACGACCATATCACGGGATAGTAAGGGCTTGTTACAAAGCTGCTCTGTTGCTTTTGGTTGCTGATCCCATCTCCGTGCTGTGCAGAAGAACATAACGTCCAATTCACGATTACAGGTGTAAAGTGTAGGCAGACCTCATGGGCTCTGGTACTAAAAAAACATGGTTTTCACCTGGAACGTTCCTCATGTTTTCAAACCATTACACCTGTGAAGTAGCTCTTGCTCATTTACAGAAAGAAGGTGTTCATGGCCGGAGGAGCCATGATGAGAAAGGTCCCTGAAGACACTTTCCATTCCCCCAACCCCCAAGTCACTGTCACTCACCTTGACATTTCCTTCCTTCCATCTAGGAATGGATCACATCAGCGGTTTTCCTCTTAATTATACAAGCATCATCAAGTGTGATATCCCACTCCCCATGGCAAGAAATCCCTTACGGCTTCCTGGGACAATTAGACGATCCTGCCTTTAACACTACGGGAGTGACCCTGGCGTACACACCTGTGACAAATGCCACCAGGCGAATCATGAGCAAAGTGGCTTCGGATTCTGCAATGACGGGTAACGCTGCTCTTAAAGCCGGGTAGCTGCAGTGCTTGAACCCGCCTGGAGACTGGGGCACCTTGGTCTTCGTTGGGGTGGGGGAAGAAAAGGATCAGGACAATGCGATTTTTGAGGATACAGCTTGTGGCTGGTGCACATTTTCACGTTGTTGCATGGCTAATCAAAGTTTTGGCTGCCAAGGTTTTATTCTTTTTTTTTTTTTTTATGACAGGTGTAATAATAGAAGAGGTGGAAAATGAGAAAAAACTAGAAAGCAGAGGAATTTTGAAGGATGACTTCATTGGTGTCGTTTTCAAGGATGACTTCTCCTACTGTCTCAGATTTCAAGCCTACAGCGTGGTGCCTGCCAATGATGCCTTCGAACACATCGGTAATAAATGAAAGCAGAGAACTTGATTTTACATTTTAAAAACCGATTAGATGGGTCTCTCTGCTGCCATGCCACTAAGAAGTAATCAAGGCTGTATGTGCTCAGTGCTTCAAGAAAGATATTAATTAGGATTTGAGTTTTTGTTCACTTAGGAGGAAACAAACATCATGGAAGAAAATTTTAAGAACACATGCATGTTATCCACAGTTCTGGTTGTCCCTCTCCCTTCTATGTCTTACCAGGTCAAATCAAGCCCTAAAAATGAGCATCATGTGTGCACTAAAGTTTTTCTAACATATGGTGCATGGATATGCATTAAATACATTAAAACATCAGCCTGCACATACAGGCTGGCTAAAACGAAGTCTTGATTTTTGGCTCTTAGGTCAAATACATTTTCAACCCCCACACATAGACATAAACATATATATGTGGAAATATATAGATAAAATTCTTCATTTTTTTTTCCTTTCCCACAGATACCTGCACTGATTTTTTGTTAGGTGACTGCAAAGTCCCTTTGTACTGGTACTCGGGTTTCCTGTCAGTGCAGTCCAGCATCGATGCAGCAGTCATAGAAGTGAGTATGATCATGATGGAAAATATGTTTTCTGTTCTTTCTAGAGTTATCTGTAAAGTTAAAAACCCCCAAACCCTCAAGCAAAACCAACCAGACAAAAAAACCCAAACAACCCAGTTCATCTTCTCTGATCATCGACTTCTTAAGTACATAGTGTGATTCAAAAGTTAAAGAACGATAGATCATCTTGGTAAATTGCATCTTTCAGTTGGGTGCCAGAGATTTCCTGTCCTCTGTCAAAAATTAACAGTCAAAACCCAGCCAGGGAATGAGTCTGGGCTGTGGCTGACTTAGAGGTTGACAGGCCATTTGTGTCCATGTGTTGCCAGGCTTTCTTTTTTTCCCTCTTTTTTTTTTTTTCATTTTTTATTTGCAAGTCTGCAGGAAAAACCAAAGTAAAATTAATAGAAAAACTATTGCCAAAACTTTTTTCTTGCCTTTGAGGTTTTATTTTATCAGATTGGTCCATTTTGAAAAATAGAAATGAAGGATTCAATACAGACCAAACTGTGTTTTTCAGTGACGAGCTCTTCCATCATTAAAAATGCATCAGCTCCAAATGGAGTATTTACAGAGCAGTAAGGCTCCTGCCCTTTAGCTGTGATGTAATTTCTGTTCTGTTTCTATTCCATCTGGTTTTCAGGCTGTGCTTGCTCATGGCTTGAGGCAGTGTTAGTGTTTATTACACGGCAATACAAAAACATCCTAAATATTGGGGTTATTTGCCACTTGTAAATTTAACGTAATTGTTGACAAGCTAATCATTTTAATGCTTATTCTGATGTTGGCTGTTTCCTTACAGAAAATCCAATTAATGGCTAATTTCTTTTCTTCAGATGAAAACAAACCATTCCGTCTGGAACGAGATGAAGTCCCTTAGCGGCGTTCGCCTGAAGTCCCCCTTGATCAAGCCCGTGTATAAACTGGATTACGTCTGGTTCATTATTTACGTTATTTTGTGCTTCTCCCCGTATATGTACTTTTCATCCGTGAAAGTTATAAGAGAGAAAAAGAAGCTCAAGGTGTTAATGAGAGCGATGGGTTTGCAAGATATCGCATTCTGGTGAGTCTTCTAGAAATAAGCTGTGTCATTACAGGAATGACATTATCTTACATCTATAGGATGTATATGAGCTTTCGGGATGGATGTGGGTCTGGTACCACCGCTCAGCTGAGAAGCAGGAATTCCCCAGACCCCAGCAGCAGTCATTTGCAATTGTCTAACCGCTCGTCTGGGCTCTCTGAGACCAAAGTTTGCGTATCATTGAAGCAAAACCTTTGCTGCTTTTATCTGTAACTTACCATTTGCTGGAGGACCTTGGTTTCCAAGCACACTGCTCTGACACAGGATTTTTTTGTTGTTTTTTGTTGTACTTTGCTCTGCTCTCCTCCCCTCCAAAAAAAGAGGAGGAGCACTCTTCGTGTAGCAGAGATGCATAAAGCCAGGTTCTTGGAGCTGATGTGTTGCTGACCTCCAGGAAATGGGTGGGTACACATGGAAAACACTAAAAATTGAAGAAACAACCCATTTTGGAGAAAACTTCAAATGATGAAACAAAGGAGGGACATAGGGTCTATCAAAACAGGCTTCAAAACCGCCTGAGCAGGAGTATTTCCCGTCGTTAGGAAGAGCATGAGAATAAATGTCCCTGGCTGCAGAGCCTCTGCGTGGCTGCCCTGGGGCTCTTTGCGGCATCGTTGCATCTGCAGAGATTTGGGTGGGTGCAAGATGAGATATTTGCACCTTTCCAGTCTGGAAACTGTAAATGGAAGTGTATTTGGAATGACAAAGTGAATCGAAAAGATTGTGTCTTGTACTGGCCGTGTAATGGCATGTGCTGTCACGTGCAGAGGCAGAAATAACTGTGCCTTCCTTTGCAGGTTATCCTGGAGCTTGCTGTACACCGTTTACGTTTCAATAACGGCAAGTCTGCTGACACTGATCACGATTGAAGACATCATCCACAATCCCAGCTTTTTCGAAATATTTTTTTTTTATTTCTTCTATGGCATAGCATCTGTAAGTCTGCTTTTGTGGTTTTTTTCCCATTTCTTAGTCAAAACATCTAAAACTCCAAGGCTCCAGAGTATTTTAGGGCTGGCATTATGTGAGAAACTAAGAAAAACTTCTGCATTACCAGAGTTCATTGTTGTAGTTAGCAGGCTAATATATCACTCCTGTAACATTTTGGGAGATCCTGACTCGAAACCAGGGTAAAGAGAGGTGCGAACGCCGGTGTTAATGGGGAGGCTGATGCTGCGTGTCCCGGCGGCTGGGGCTGCCTTCTTGGGAGGCAGAGGGGGGGCAGAGCTGTCTGCCCCCGTAGACCTGCCCTAAATTTTAGCTGTCTGCTAAACAACACGAGCCTTGAGATGTGCCATGGGCATCTGCAGGGTACAACTGAATCTCAGATGGGTCTCTAATGTTGCTTGTTGGGTTTTCATGTAGTTTTGGGTTTTTTTTAGCTTGATGGCCAGCAGAAATGCATCCTCCTAATTCCTGATTTTCTCTACTGCAGATTCACTTCTGTTTCCTGCTCAGCTCGTTGCTAAAGCAGCCAAATATTGCCAGTTTCGTGGGATTTGTCCTTTACATCATCTTTGGATTGTTGGGCTTTTTGACATGGTTTGAAAAACTACCACCATCTTTGGAGTGGATTTTTAATCTCTTTAGTCCTTTTGCCTTTGTAGCTGGCATCTCAAAGGTATGTTCGAAAGAAAGCCAGCACATCATGAAAGTTCAGCCCAGAGCAAACATTCTGCTAGATAATAGTAGCTGTCGTGCATAATTTACATCGCCGTAACGACCCAGTCGTGCCCTGCCCTAGATGCTTTGTAAAAAGAATACTTGACTCCCAAACGCACATGCTAATTCGTGACAAGTATAGTTAAACTCTCAACTGCATCGTTAATTTTAGCAGCTTAAATTTTGATCTCTGGAAAATTATTGCAGCAGTGGGATGTGTCTGGTGGGTACCAAGATTTGCAAGAACCGTGAGCTCATGAAGTGCTGCCCCAGCAAATACTGCGTGCATCACTCTGCTGCTGTACTAACTCCTGCTGCGCGATTTTGAATTCAGCTTACTGAAGCACTTCTGATACTTGTGGTGATAATAAACTGTTGCCCTGCTTGGAGATCACGAGTGGGCATGGGCTTCTGGTGAAAATGGTCATGATGACACAGCAGCGGCTTGCACGTAGTATTTCTGGCTAAAGGAAGTGTTGCAACTGACTTGTGCTTTTTTTCCCCCCCATAGATCTTAAAATTAGAAAAATATGGACCAGGTTTTGCACGAGAATTGTACCCTTTCTTTAACCTATACATGATACTGACCCTTGACAGTGTTCTGTATTTGCTGTTGGCCATCTACTTTGATAAGGTTTTGCCTGGTAAGTAGAAATGTGAAAGAAAGAATACATATTTCCTTGCATTTTTTTTTTCTGTAATCCACTGCCCTCGTAGGGGGAAAGGTGCTAAAGAAGTGGCAGGATAGAGCTGAGAAAGCTGTAATCTATGTGGAGCAACAAAAAAGGTGTCTTGGTAGGGAGCTGGTGTGGAATGGCATCTTACCAGCAATGCCACACCACGTTATGTGAGGGGCTGAAAACCGCATTTACTGTATTCCTCAGGGAAAAAGTGGTTGGGACGAATCCTGTTTTCCCAGCAGCTGGGTGCATGTAGCTCCCTCATTTGGCCCTGCCTCAAAAACGAGCTCCAAAAGGAACATTAAGTCTTGCAGCAAGGCGCTGAGATCCTTTACGGCTACGCCAGCAGCCCTGAACACTGCGTTCAAAAGGATGTTGTAGGACTTGGCCTGATTTTTCTGTAACTTCTGGGCCCAAGGGGTGATCACGGAGGTCTTTGCTGTGCCTGTTCCCCACCTGCGTTTGCAGCTATGGCCGAGCAGTATCAGCTTTGCAGAACGTGCCGATGCTTTCATGCTGCCAAAGCCTGTATCCTGCAGCTGTAGAGGAGCAGGTGGCTGGATGTGGCGTTTACCAAAGTTGAGTTAACACATAGCAGTTTTTGGTTGATATTTCACCTTCTTGGTTTCTGAATCAGGCAAGTATGGAGTACCATATCCACCCGTGTTCTTCTTGAGACCGTCGTACTGGTTCAAGCCCCGGAGCGGGTACGTGGGGGTGCGAGCCGGCGGCGAGAAAAAGTCCTGGGCAATAGCACCGAGCCCATGCCTCCAGGCTTCAGTGGGAAGGAAGCAATCAGGTAAAGACTCTTGTAGACATGAACAATGTAATGCTACAGGTTGTATTTTATTCTGGATAGCACAGCTGTATTGCACTGGGGAAGGTTAGGCTGAGCCCTCTGACAGATGCTGTTGCTGCCCATTGCTTGTTCCTAGAAAGCAAATATAAATCAGGTGAAATAGTAGCAAGGTCACCGCTTTTAATTATATAGCCACGTGTTATCTCGTTCATTGAGTTTGACTTCAAAACCTTTTAAACATCGTTTAGGAAAGTACATTAGTTAATTCTGCTTTGAAGTGTACAAGAAATGAATTATATTATTATATTATTATAGGGACATGGTTTAGTGAGTTAGGTGGTGTTGGGTTGGACTTGATGATCCTTGAGGTCTCTTCCAACCTTAATGATTCTATGATTCTATATAAAGCCATTCCTTCAGATGGATTTACCCTAACCCCTGATGGTAGCGAGCAGGACCAGTCTGAGGAGGAGGTTGAGAAGTATTCTTCCAATAGTTTTTGAAGGTTACTTTGGGGCAGAGGAAACATGCTAAAATCGCGATATTAAATAGTAATGACTTGCTTACCTTTCCTTTAGAATAAATAATATTAAAAAAATATACAAGAAGAAGGACAAAAGGACTGAAGCATTATGGGGTAAGAGAGGTTTTGTAACTCTTTTAATTTTGTTTTTCACTAGATACAAACCCAAACTGTTTTCAGATGTACTGGATGTACTTATTTCTGCCTCCAGCACTGCTAAAATACATTATGCAGTGGTTATTTCTGCTGGGGTAAATTACTGGCAAATTTCTACCAGGTTGTTATCTTCCTGCTCGCTCCGGGAAAATTACTGTTTATTATTTCTTGCAAGAGCAGAAGTCTCCTTAAAAGCTGTGGGGTTTGCAGCCGTGAACAACTCTGAAAATGCCCTCTCCAACCTCCCTTACAAAATGTAAACTATTTTGGGCAAACAAAACTTGGGGATTTGGTCCCTGGCTATAGTTGAGTCTCCTGTTGCTGGCTGAGCGGATGCTCCACGCGCATCTGCTAGCTGTGGGGATGCAAGTCGTTGGCACGGTCATAGCGTCGTCATGGGATATTTGTTAAATACCTTTGCTTAATAAGAACTCCAGGTGACAGTGAAAATATTAACATGGTCTCAAAGGTTTATAGTGAGTAAAAAACCACCAACCCAAACAACACACAAAAACAAAAAATAAGTAATTTTAAAAAAAAAAAAAAGGAAATGAGGTAGCAAAGTCTGGCTGTTTTGAAATAACTCTTGAAATTTCACCTGTTGGAAAGGCTATGGGCTCTTCTCTTTCTGTGGACTCTGTCTTGAACCACGCTAAAATAGAATTTATGAACCTTGTAGAAAACAGAGGTCAAAATTCTTTAAATATCAAGATGAATACACTTGTTCCCTCAATTCAATCAAAACACGACTGCGAGTTGCTCACTAAGTTTAGCCCCAGCTTCTGAAGATGCAATTCGGGGTTTTGGATCGGCATTTTTGCCTCTCAGCTTCAAAAAAACCAATGCTCTTCTGTCATACTTGGCAGCTAGCTACAGTCTATTCCTCTCCCAGACTTCCATCCTGATGTTATCCTATTTCTGTTCTAGGTTTGTCCTTAAATATTTATGAAGGCCAGATCACTGCAGTGCTTGGTCACAGTGGGTCTGGAAAAACCACTCTCCTAAATGTGCTCAGTGGATTTTCCAAGCCTTCAGCAGGTAAGACGATGGACTTGAATGCTGAGCAGGAGAAGCTGTTTGTTTTTTCAGGTGTATGAGGGTAAAGATGCAAAAAAGCAAGTGTTCCCCTCGGTTATTCAGCCTGGCTCGCTGTCAGCGCAGATTGCTCCTTTGAGCTTCAGCGCTGATGCATCCCTTTGGACACGCTCACGTGTGCAAACAAACACAGGTGGTTGTTCCTCCATCTGGATGGCCTGATGTTCTCCATGAGCTGCACACCTATAGGAAATATGTTTTAGTTCTTAAGGGAGAGATTTGGTGCTCTGAAATATTTGTGAGTGGTATGAAAGCTTTGGACAGCACAAAGTTATTTTGGCTTTTTTTTTTTTTTTTAAACATTTGAGAACCACCCACGATGCTGGAATTCATGTCAGAGGTACGAGCACAAAGCGATGTGTTTTCTCCTTGTAACTGGGAAATACTGGACAGTATGGAATTTGCTTCATTCATTCCTGTGTGCAGGTTCTGCGATGCTCTACAACTACAAAGTGGCTGAAGTAGAGGATATGGAAGGAATTCAGGCAATGGTTGGGATTTGCCCCCAGTTTAATTTGCATTTTGAAGCCTTAACAGTGAAGGAAAACTTGAGAATTTTTGCTCACGTCAAGGGGATTCAAAGGAAGGAAGTAGAGCAAGAGGTTGGTATGTGCTTGTCTGATCTTTGTTTTACAGCATCTTGGACACTTTGAGCTTTCTTTATGAAAGATTAACACCGGCATCTTCTTTTGTGGAAATGAGAACAACCCTAATTTAGGGGATGTCTTTTTATTTTTTCAGTTCTTTCTTATCCTTGTGTCATAAGAGTTAGAATTCAGATTTGCAGTACTTATCTCTAAGCAAAGTCATTTAAAATAGAGAAGTTTAAAATCTTGAAATTATACCCTCCTGTACTGTGTGTAGCCATGTAAGAATTAAAATCAGTGCTTTGGAAATCTGGCTCTTTTTTTTTTTTATATTACCAAGGTGCAGAATGTTCTCCTGATGTTGGACCTCACTGACCTTCAGGATGTCCGTGCCGATACTCTGAGTGGGGGACAAAAAAGAAAATTGTCTCTTGGAATTGCACTTTTAGGGAATCCCCAGGTAGGGACTGATCATATTTATACACACCCAACGCGTGCTGCTTTAACACATAGGTTTGGATTTTGATTTGACACACTGACATTTGTACTTTTTCCCTGGCACTCCAAGTCTGCTGACCTACTCATTCCCTTGGGATCAAGGAATCTAGGTCAATGAGAACTGTATTTTAAATGAAACGGGTAATAATATTGTAACAGGAGAAAGAGCAATAAAAATGGCAGGTATTTGAGGATGCATTTTATTCTCAGAGTGAGACCATAAAAAGCATGAAATGAAATTATGTGAGTGTGGAAATGCTGGCTTGGACACGTGGAGGTCTGACCTTGTTCGCCTTTGCAGGTGTTGCTTTTAGATGAGCCAACGGCCGGGTTGGATCCCTGCGCCCGACACCACGTGTGGAGCCTCCTGAAGGAGCGCCAGGCTGGACGCGTGACGCTCTTCACCACCCAGTGCATGGCGGAGGCCGATGCTCATGCTGGTGAGCCCGGATTTTCACACTGTGGTTGACCCCATGGTTTGCAAACAAGAGTTTCCCATTGCAGAGCCCACCTATGGATCCTGCCACCATGCAGTCCGTGCCCGTTGGACGCATTTTGTCTGATAGCGACCACTCAACCTGGGCTGGGCAAAGGCTAAAGCTGGGCTGACCTGTCCATCCGAGACCTTGCTCATGCTCTGCTTCAGGATGAAGCAGTTGCATGTTATCTGGATGTACCACTAACAGCACCCGCACAAATTAGTGATATTGTTCGAATTAATATCTTTCCTATTTTCTTATTGCTCCCGGGCTGCATGGGAACTTTTCCACAAGCCTGTAAGAATGCATCATTAAAAGATTAACCTTGGTGCTTAGGAGAAAGGCAGCAGTTCAAAAAGAAAAAAAAAAAAAAACCTTCAGCACTGGCTGGGTTTTATTCCTCTGAGAGTTCAGAAGGAGCAGGGTGAGGTCAGTCTACTGCACTGTTATAAATCCTCCCTAAATCCTTTGTGTTCATACCTCCTTAGATCGGAAAGCTTTTCTCTCAAATGGGAGATTACAGTGTGTTGGCTCATCTCTGTACTTGAAGCGAAAATGGGGAATTGGCTATCACTTAAGGTAAATCCTCTTCTTTTTGTTCATCACTCTTTTTATGAAAAGCTTTTATTTGATGTATTTTCTTGTCGAGTCTGTGTCTCTGTAGAGTTTCTATATAGAGTAATAGAAATCTTGTCAATTCATTTTTGAAGACTTTTGGGGCTGCCAAGAATCTCTTGCTTTGGATAGCAAGATGATTTTCTTTGGAATCCAATCTTGACAGCTCTGAGCATACAGCTAAAATGACTTTGCAACCTCCCTCGCTGCTGAAAGAGGACCAGAGGAAGATGAATTGCAATTTCCACGTCTTCTGTGGTGCCAGAGTAATGACTTTAATGTAAAGTTGTTTTTCTTTGGATTTGAATTTCTGTGTTCTTGGTTTGGCAATATTGGCCAGGATCATTTATTCTTAACCTCAACTATTTTTTGCGTGCATGGCAAAACCAGGGGCACTGCAGATGTCTGTAAAAATTCCCACTGAAATGCTGCCCCGTTTCAGAGCTTTCCCCACAGCTTGAAGAATGACTTCTGGCTTTGTATTTGAGATGGATGATGCATGTATTTTTTTTTTTTTCTCATTTAATATTATAGCAATTGCTTTTTAACACAAACAGGATGCGCATCAATGGCCTGTGTGACCCTGAGCGTACATCCTCCCTGGTCAGACAGCACATCCCCGATGCCGTGCTCAAAGGGCAGAAGGAGGATGAGCTGAGTTACATGTTACCTCTGGAAAACACCGACAGCTTCCCAGGTAAGAAAAGCCTGGCGTTGTGTCAGTGTTGTAAAGGGAAACCAAGTGGTGGGGAAAGCAGAAAGCAAAGTTGCTGTGAAGGGAATAAATATATTCCCCTGTCCATGCTGGAGGGGATTAGGGAGCCCAGAGCTGCATAGACATCAGCCTTAAAGAAAAACCTCTAATGGACACGCTGGTGTCAGTGCTGCAGGTGAACAAAAGAAAGTCCACCAACTACAAAGTAAAATCCACCGAGTCTCCTCTGGTTTCAGGATGAGATTTCTCCCACCAGGAAGGCCCATGGTAGTCAAGAAATCTGAATCTTCTCCTTACCTCTGAAGAGCAGGATAATTTTACTGTGGCTTTTAAATGATGGAAATTAATGATGCGAATGCTAGAGAGTACGTTCATCGTGCCAGTCTGTTCCTGCCTTGGTCGCTGGGCTCAGTCTGGCTGTTTCTGTCGTGCAGATCTGTTCAGCCATCTCGAGAGCAGTCGTCTGCAGGGGGTTGTTAATTATGAGGTTAGCAGGACAACCCTGGAAGATGTTTTCCTGAAGCTGGAGGGTGAGGAAGCCATTGGTCAAGAAGGTAAAACACTGACTCTCATTTGCAAGTGTGGCACAATTCATGTTCCACAGATACATATCTTTTAACTGAATATCTCCTGAGTTTCTGTTAAATGTGAATTTTTGGTGGGTTTTGGTAGGTGAAGGGTTGCAGTTGTATTCAGTTTTCCTTTAGTGAAGGATATCTTTTTGAAGAAGTCTAGATGATTCAGTCTTGACTTCCCACAGGCTTGTAAGCACATGAATTAAGACTGATGTTGGAAGGGTATTTGCTTTTTAAAGGTATACTGCCCAGACCGGGAGGTGGGAAGAGATAAACTAGCCAGAAGGCATCTCAGAAGGCCAGTGAAGGTGTTGCATGTGTTGCCATACAAGCCCAGGTTCAGCCAGTCTGAATTCACCAATGTAAATTATGGTCTGGGTAAATGATGGCCCCTCTTCTCTGCCCTTATTTCTTTTCTGGATGAAAATGAAAGCATTCCTCTGTTCAGAACAGAAGATCCTTGTTGATGGTTTGCACTTAAATGTGTCCTTTGGATGCCCTTTGTGGATAATGATGTTTCTTGTGGTGAACACGCAGAAGACGGAGACCTGGAGGAGAGGGACCAAAGCCTCCTGGTTTCTTCCGAAGAGGAGAGTGTGGCAGGGAGTGGGATGGCACTCTGGAGGCAGCAAGTGTGTGCCGTGATGAGAGTTCGCTTCTTCAAACTAAAGCATGACGGAAAGTTGCTCAGGTCCATGTAAGTATGGGGGCTGTTTCCTGGGCTGCAGCCCTCAGGCTGGCTCGGTGCTTTCCAAAGGACTGAATCATTCCCTTGAGGGACTGAGGGAAGGCTGAAATGCTAGTGGAGATGTTTGGAAGCTAAGATTTAGGTGGGAAATGTTTAAACGCTGCAGTAATATGGACAGTTAGAATTTCCTGGTAGAACTCTGAATTGCTTAAGTTGTGAATTTCCCCTTGCCTTTCTCAACACAGATCACACAGTTAACGGTGGAGTTCCCTGGACCCACTTATGGTCTGTTTTTCCGTCCAGATTGCTGTTCTTTGGAGGATTTATCCTTCCAATGCTTGTGATTTCCATTGGACTTCAACTGTGGAACTACTCCAGTGACTGGGAAATCACAGCTAGCTCCTATTTTCTTCCCACTGAAGCGAAAATTCAAAACAAGTCGACGAATCTTCTCATTCTCAATGATACAGGTGAAGAAGAGCGTGTGATGTTGGTTCACTTTCTGCACCACTCTGAGTCCTCTTAGAGTGGATAGACCAGCCTTGCCTTACTCTTTCTGTACGTTCCTTTGTATATTTGTGGCTTTGGGAAGTGTTTTCTCTTGAGCAAAAGCAAATCCAATTTTAGTGATAATATCTGAATAGCTGATATTTAAAATAGCAATGAATGAGGCAAATTAAACAAAAAAAAAGGCAAAACAAACTATGGAAACATACATTGTGTTTAACCAGTTAATTAAAATAGAAAAAAAATAGAGACAATATAAGTTTGCTTAGATTCTAAATGATTTATTTTTTAATATACCTCTGCTTTGCAAGTGGGAACCTGTCTGTAAGAAACTGTTTATATTTAAAGAAAAATCTGTAATTATTCTAATTTCTGTCCTTGACTTAATTTCAGGATCAGAAATTGAGGATTTCATTGCTGCTTTGAAGACTCAAAACATAATCCCAGAAATAAGTCTTGAGAAAAACATCACAAGCATTCCACTACATAATGGAGCTATAAAAATATCCCTGGAAGGCAAGGTGAGTGATATTTTTTTTTCATCTTTCATCCTGCATGTCAACAGGATTTTCTCAAATGTGTTTAAATGAGGCACGGCGAAATACACGCACCAGCAAAAGGGAGAATATTTATTTGACAGATTAAATATTATTGGTAACGCTGTTTGTGAGAAAGTAGGATTATTTTTTTCCATTGTATGCTTTTCTAGAGTGATCTTTAAAAAAAAAAAAAAAAAGCATTAAAGCAAGTCCTTTGTGCTTTTCTCCAGAAATCACTGTCTGTATCGATCATTTTGCTTGCTGTACCTATTAATGCCATGTTCCCGCTCTTCAGCAAAGCCGTCTGATTGCATTGCTCACTGCTTTTCTCTAAACCCCTCGCTGCGGTCAGCTCCTCCTCACACCTCTCAGGGGTGTGAAAGTAACGTCTTTTGCTCTTACGTCTTCAGAGCTACCGGTTCACGGCCATGTGCAGTGCAGAACCCATCAACTGTTTCCCCCTGCTCGTGAATATCCTCAGCAACACCTTCCTAAGGCTCTTCAATTCCACTGCACGCATCCGCGTCTGGAGCAACCCCTTTCGTAGCGTGAGTGTCCCTCCTGTCTTGGTGACAATTAATTAAAGTAACCGTGCTGGAGCGATAAGGACTGGATGGGCTGGAAATCTGGGTGGATGAGCAATCGCCTAGGGCTGGTGGTCCAACTGCTGGCCAGTTCCTGGGGGCATTTCTCAGCAGCTAATACCAGGGCTATTTAATGAAGATTTCTTCTGCACTGTTTAAGAGTTCTGTCGGGTTTCAGTGCCATAAGACACTTAAGCTTATGGCAATATGTAATACTTGCAAGCCCTGCCTTGCTTCAGCATCTATATGGCAATAATCAGCATCAAAAAGATGGTCTCTATCCTCAACAATTAGGCAAAAATTATTTGAATTCCTGTAAAATCTTTTCTTTATTATTATTGCTTTATTTTGTGTTCTTAAATTATTTACCATAAGTGTTACTGCTCACTTCCATGTTTACTCATCCTATGAGCATCGACCTCGCCAGATTTTTCCCTGCGCAATCGTTCGTTACTGGTGACTTCTGAATTTCTCTTCTGCAGATACAAAGCTCAGAAATGAAGAGTGATTTTTTTTTCATCTGTCTCAGCTACCTGCTGATTTTGGCTGCTGGTTTGCCTCCTCACTTTGCAGTGAGCAGCATGGAGGATTACAAGGTAAGAAGCATGTGCGGAAAATGGTCTTATGCAAGATGCGAATGCAAATACGATGTCTCTGGAGAGCAGTTCTTGTGCCACTAATGGTTTTAAGCTGAAAGAGGGAAGATTTAGGTGAGATATTAGGAAGAAATGTTTTCCTGTGCGGGGGGTGAGGCAGTGGCCCAGGTTGCCCAGAGAAGCTGTGGATGCCCCATCCCTGGAGGGGTTCAAGGCCAGGCTGGATGAGGCTTTGGGCAACCTGGGCCAGTGGGCGGGGTCCCTGCCCATGGCAGGGATGTTGTAACTCAATGGTCTTTAAGGTCCTTTCCAACCCAAACCATCCTGTGATTCTATGATTTCTAGGTAGGATGCTAGAAGAGGTACAGCCATGCTAGCACAATGTTGTACCAAAGCATGTTCTCAGGGAATCAGCTGCGGCTCAGAACAATTTGGGTGTTAATAATTTTGGGGTCCAGAGGGTTTTTATTTTTTTCCTTTCTAAGAATGATGTGTTTTTAAAGTAGAACTAAGGAAGAATTGAAAGTGCTTGGAGAGGAAGACTCAGCCAGGGAAGGGAGGAGTGAGGGTAATGGAAGAAGAGGATGAGG
>NW_010113891.1:19818-24416 GCF_000699245.1 Pterocles gutturalis
TCCCCAGCTCCAGGCTCGTGCCCAGCTGCGGCTCGCAGGGCTCTTCCCCTCGGCATACTGGTGCGGGCAGGCACTGGTGGACGTCCCACTCTTCTGGACCCTGATGTGCCTCATGTTCGGGGTCTTGTTGCTCTTCAACCGTGTCTGGCCCTTGCCGGCCAGCACGCTTCTGCCTCTGGTGAGCCCTCTGCATGCACGAAAACAGGCAGCCACCAATCCCCCTCCCTCCTTTCACAGGGTGTTCTTGTTTTAAATGTTTTTAATTGAAACGAACTGCTCTAGGCAGGTTTTCGTATACCCACATCCATCTCCTTGTTGCTGACGTCAGTCTCTCTCTCTAGGTCATTTGTGTCATTGGTTACGGAATATCTCTTGTCCTCCTCGTCTATTTAATTGCCTTTAAATTTCGCACAGGACGAAGCAATCGTTACATTTGGTCTTTCATCTTAATTCTGGTAAGTGAAGTGAATCTTCACTCTGAAGTGTTTGATTTGCACATCTCACCACTTGAGGTTTCATTTCAAATTACACTGATATTCAGCAGAATAGCCCAAATCAGTGGCAAATAGCCTATTTTTTAGTAACAATATTGGAAATACATTTTCTGCTTTATTCCAGGTGAATTTCACTCTCTACATGCTCACTGACCTACACAACGTACTTTACTTCACCTTCTCCACTTTGATTCCTGTGTTTCCCCTGCTGGGCTGGTTGACCTTCTCTGTACCAGTGAGTAAACACATCCTACTAAATTCAATAATGGTCCTAACGGTGCAGACTGGAAAAGCAAGAGGCGCTTTCCAAATTCCCCGTCCCAAAGTGCCAACTGTCAGAAAGACAAAGAATGAGAGGAGAACAGGAGAAGAAAAGGTCCAGGCTGTGGAGTGAGAGAAGGGACCAAGATCTGATTCGTTAATCCTTTGTTTGATTGGGATATTTTTGGGTTTTTTGGTTACAAAAAGCTGTTCCAATGGCTGCATTTTGGCAGCCGGGGTAGTGTGGGGAAGGGAGCAGTGGTGGTAGAGTAGGAAGACGTGGAGGGATGAAGTGAGCTGAGAGAGGAGGTGAAAAGACTGGGAGGAGAGAAGCAATGATGGAAAAGGTCGATCTAACCTGGCTGATTTTTGAGGCACCCCTGAATTAGCTGTAGCCAAGGAAGCCACAGCGTTTTGAGGCAGTATGAACCCAGAAAGATAAGTCCGGATCAAAGCTCCTCAATCCAATCCTGCAGAAAGCAAGCATCCCTACATCCCACTCTTGCTCCGACCCTGCACTGTGCTAAGGAATTTTTCTAATTGCCTGATATTTTTCTCTTGTAGCGTTTTTCAGTGTTCTACAATGGTGATCTTCTTCAGTCCTGGAACCACATCTTTGTAGCTGTCTTTGCAGTAAGGAGCGATTTGGTGGTGGTGGTTTTGGAAAGGATGACCGTTCTAGTGGGATGGACTTGCACTGGGCTTGTGTATCTCTCCCCGTAAATAACGCGTGGGTTATGTGGCCAAGGTTTCACATTAATTGTTGGCAGGGGAGGTACATCCAGGTCATCATGGACTCATGTCTCGTGTGACCCCTGGATGTGGTACCTTAGGTGGGAAAATGGGGAGGGGGTGGAGCTCATATATAAGGCAGAGATGTTATTAATCAACTAATCAGTCTAATGCTGCTTCTACAAAAGAAAGATGTCATCTCTGGTCCTGTAGGATGCCTCACAGATATTCTGAGCTCACACTGCAGTTTGAAGTCAAGGCTTTTGCAAATTATGGAAAAGGATGCAAAGCATCAATTTAACTCCTTCCCCTTTTGGACCTATATGCCTACCTTTTCAATAGCTGGAGTAGATGAGTTAGGTCCCTGCATCCCCTTATAATTAAACTTAACCGAGTGTGTTGTTACTTTGTCTCCATACAAACCAAATTCATTTTGCTTTTTAGCCTTACATCCACTGTGTGATTTTTGCTTTTCTCCTACGCTGTTTGGAGATGAGATACGGAGAAGCAGTTACGAGACTTGATCCTGTCTTCAGGTGTGTCCCAGGCAGCCGGGTGTCGGGGTCCCTTGCAAGCCACGGTTATCCTGCTCTGCAGGGGGGCTGGGTGCTGCACAGCCAGGCAGGACCCTCCTGGCTCACCCCCAACAGCAGGAGGAGTGAGCTTAAAAACATTTTGCAAAATGTGGATAAAGCCTGTATTTTTATTTTTAACCACTTTGTCTGGAAGGGAGGAAATAGAAAAGGAGGGGTATTTTTATTCCTTTGGGCCATTTCAGTTTCTGACTTTACTTACTGGAGTTTCCCTCAGTGTGTCTGGAGGCAAATTCCCACCCAGCGTGTTGCAATAGAAGGTCAGTTGAACTAGTGTCCTAGAGAGTAATAAATGTGATTTAAGCTTTTTTTTTTTTTAATTCATACATGAGGCTTCAGGACATTTCACTACAGCTGGCTAAATTAGTGGTTACAAATGGAAATCCAACATTCGACCTCCTTTTCAAAGGTGTTGGTATTGCTCTTTGCAGGATGGAGGCTTTCCCTGTAGTCTGCTACCTGCTCTCTGCTTATCTGTCACCAACAGCATGTGACTGACCACCTATGTCATGTGGGAAAGGATTTGTAGAAAATCTTGAATTGTCAAACATTAACAAATGTGACTCAGCTGGGAGTTAAATACCCAAATGCCTTTGAAAACCTGCCCCGTGTGTCTTAATTCCCCTTGAACAGATCGTTGGTGTGTGTCGAGCAGGGGACCAGTCAATACCTAGTGATGAAAGAAAAGCTAAAGCTGGCCTTTATTTTCTCCTGCATGCCAGTGGGATTTTGTTTTTTTTCCTGTGAATAAATATTTGTGCAAACGCTGTCTGCGGAACAGCTCCCTGAATTCAAATAAATCACGCAGGGCGCTGCATTGGCACTTCCCTGGGAACAAACTCATAAATCTGAGCCTTTTTGGAAGTGATTCCCAGTGACACCATCTCTCCTCCTCCTCTGCCCATAGGATCCAGCGGAGGAGAGCAGTGACCCACCAGAACAGGGACCCCCCCGGGGAGGAGTCCCCAGAAGTCCAGGCTGAGAGGGAGCGGGTGCGGAGCGTGATGGCCTCGCTGCAGCAGGAGGAGGTGAAACCAGCCTTCCCGCTTGTTTTCTTTTTTATTCTCCATCTTCAGGTCTGTCTTTGCTTTGTTAGCTCATGCATTTATTATTTACTGATGTCCCAAGTGCGCATCCAGCCCTCGGTCCCCCTGGCAGCAGAGGGATTTTAGCTGGCACTAAATATTTATTCTCATTATGCTTTTTTTTTTTCCTGTTGCTCTGTTTCCTGGACTTTTAATGTAGAAATTTCCTCTGTAAAGAGTCATACTTAATGGTAAGAACAGATGAGCTGTCTCATGGGATAGGAGGAGAGTTTTTATTTCCCTCTTCATCTCTTTGCAGGAGTCAGTCATCGTTGTCAACAGTTTGCGCAAGGAGTATGAAGACAAGAAAGCCAGTTCCATCTTTAAGAAAAAGAAGAAAGTGGCTGTCAAAAACCTCTCTTTTAGTGTTAAAAAAGGTTGAAGTATTTTGCTGCACCCCCTTATAAAAGACTAAAATCTAATGTGAAGGTCACACTTGTAGACAGTATATTTGTTAAAACTTTCTTGTGGGCAACCAGACCCAATGCACCTGGGCTCCTGCATTCATGGATTTAATTTATGGGGATAAGTTAATGAACAGCCCTTTCTCTGACTGTGCTGTTAGATATTGCCTAGTGCACAGGGAAGAAGATCTTATTGACAATAATTATTATTAACAGTTCTTGCATATTTATTCCAGGAGAAGTATTAGGTCTCTTAGGACCCAGTGGAGCTGGAAAAAGCACAACTATAAACTTGATTTCTGGAGACGTAACGGTGACTGCCGGGGAGGTAGGTGATTCCTTTGGAGCAGCTGGGGGGATGTCCTTGGTGCCTTTATAAACTGAGGATGTGATAAGGGAAGGTGGTAACACAGCCCTTAGTCAGGGAATTCATGTACGTGTAACCCTGGATATTTACAGAAGGAAGAAGAAAGGGTTGATTTACTCAAAGCACATTCTAGTTTTCATCAAAATCGATGTTACAGATTTAGGGGTTTGAGCTACACAAAATCTTTGGTGTGAGTTTGAAACCCATCGTGAAATTTCACAAGCCTTGTAAGAAATGTTGACATCTTTTTAAAAAAAAAAAAAAAATAAATACACTCTTCATAAACAGCCTTGCAACACCAGGAAATTGAAAACGAATGTGAACGGGGTTGGGTTAGTAAGAATCCGTCACTTAATTATGTGCAGGATGATTAATGACATGTGCTGGGAAGGGGAAATACCATTGCTGTTACAGATTTGGGACCGAATGTTTGAAATAGAGAAGTTTTACTAGGAAAAGATGGTCTCATGTTGGTCCAATTCCCAAAGTTTTATGGTGGTAAATACTGTTTGGTTTGGTGAAAACACCCTCCTGGATTCAGGTGGGCAGAAGCTGGGATGGGTGGAGATGCTCGCTCCAGTGATGCTGGACATCCCATCTCATCTCCTCATGAGACAGGACAAAACATTACCGTGTTTCCAAGAGGTTCATTGGCTCACCCC
>NW_010113891.1:24474-37803 GCF_000699245.1 Pterocles gutturalis
GTCCCCCCCGGGGCGCCTGGGCTGCTGCCCGCAGCGGGACGCGCTCTGGCCAGACCTGACGGGGCAGCAGCATCTGGAGGCGTACGCTGCCGTGCGGGGGATGAGGAAGGAAGATGCAGCTGTTGTCATCAGCCGGTATGAAGCCAAATGATTGTGTCTTTCCTTTCTTCCTCTCTCCAGAGGTGCAGGACAGAGGTTTTTCTGCTGACAAACCTGGCCAGTGCAACTGAGACAGCACCTCCCGTGCCTCTTTACTTGGAGAAACTGGATCTGATGGGATCTGCTAATTTGTGCTGTTCTCAATCTCTTGTCTATGAAGATTGTAACCCTAGTTATCTAGAGAACTTCAGAAAAAGATCAAACTTTCTCCAGTTCATGGCCAGTTACATGAGTAACTCAGTTCCCTCATTAGCTGTGCTTCCAGCCATGAGTTTCTGCAAAAATTCCTCAATTTACCATCTGAGCTAGGAGTGAAATCACTGAGTTAGCCCAGGCAAAGTGTATCAGCCAGAACATGTCTGTTAGCCTCGGGTTCCTCTGTACCCCTGATCTCAGTGTTAGCAGAGATGGTCATTTCGGTATTTTTCCTTTCTCCACAGCATAGCAAAGGCCTTGGATCTCCAGAAGCATTTAAAAACCCCAGCTAGGAGGTTATCTGCTGGAGAAGCCAGAAAGGTAGGTGTTGGATTTCTGGTTGGTACTTGAGCAAGTGCTGCTCTTTGTTCCCTGAATGTGGTGCACAGAAAACCTTCAGTCAAGCTCAAGGATATGTTGGGTTCCTTGCCCTGATGTCAGTGAGAGCAGAATATGGTCCTTGATGGTGTAAAAGGTTTTGTTTTCTTTCACAAAGTACAAATTTTCTTCTTGGAGCAAAGCCTAAAATTCAAGTTGCATAAAAATTTCTGTAAATTTTATGTCGTCACGGAAGATCCTTATGGTTTTTGAAGGGAGTTACTTCCTTCTAATACAGAAGCAGATACAGCAGCGTGGGTTTTTGCAATGATTTGTTTTCATCAATAGCTTTTGAATCCAGCCTGGCAGGGTTCCCCTCTCTCCTCTTTCCCCACCCTCCCACACTGTGTGTTTAATAAATGCCAACCACAAATTGGTTTTAGAAGGTGATCACCTCTTCATGCCCCACCACATGCATCTCCCAGTAAATGGGATGGAAAACCGTCTTCAGATCTTTGGCAGGCTTGGGAGTTTTGGGAAAAGCTGATTTGGGGAAATTAAACTGTTAACTAAGATCACCCGAGGTGGGCTTTTTTTGTATCCCTCCTGCATTTCGGAATCAAGAACTTCAGCTTCTAAAAGATTCCCAGGGATGAAGATGTAGTAGGACAACTCACCGGTTTTGCAGGTGAAGTACAAGCAGACCTGACCCGACTGGGGTGTCTTTCCCATTTCAGCTGAGTTTTGCTCTGAGCGTCCTGGGAGATCCGACGGTGATGCTTTGGGATGAGCCATCGGTGGGCATGGACCTGAAAGGGCAGCGCCGCATGTGGTGAGCAGCCCCGTTTTAGCATAGAGCAGATTTAACGGGAGGGATGCTGACATGACAAATTGCCACGTAGCATTGGCATCCGCACGTCATCTTCAAGCAAGATAACTGAAGTCTTTTAAATAGTCATCTGCTTTTTTTATAATTTTATCATTTCAGTTGGGTTTTTTTGGGGGGGAGACAAAACAGGAGAATTCCTTTGGCTATTCCTGGGAAATAACTGCTATCCTCTGTTCCCAGGAAAGTGATCCAGGCTGCCATGAAAGGCAAGGAGCGGGCGGCCATCCTCAGCACGCAGGACCTGGAGGAGGCAGCGGCGATGTGCGACCGGGTGGCCATCCTGGTGTAAACTGATTCAATTAGAAAAGTATATGCTTTAATATAGCTTCAAGGGATAACTCAAACTTTTGGTGAGTGCTTTTTTTTTTTTTTTTTCTTTCCTTTTTTCTTCTTAATAGGATAGAAAATGTTGGTTTGGTTTGTCCCAAGTGTGTAATGAACATAGTTTTGCGAGGAGGGTAGGTTGTTATAGCAGCACAATATAAAGAGCTGATGAATTTGAGGGCATATATCTACTGCTTATATGCAGTGATTGCTTTGTTTGCTGATTATGATGGTTTGAGCACTGTTTTCCCTTCCCTGCAGGTACATTGGTTCCATTGAGGGTCTGAAAAGTAAGTTTGGCACAAGTTACCACCTAGAAGTCAAAATGATGGACACAAGGCAAAGTGATGCTCTTCACGCTGAAATTCTGCAACTCTTCCCCCACGCGGCTCGGCAAGAAAGGTCACTACCCCGTGGGCTGTACACCCGGAGTGGAGTCATGCTGGGATGCTCAGTTGCTCCTACTGACCTTGCTCAATAATTTACCTGGGAGTACAATAACCCCACAAGCACCCCTGAACCTTGGTGCTTCATCATGAAATGATGAATTCATTTTTTTGTTATTTTTCAGGACCTCTTCTTTGCTCACTTACAAGATACCAATGGAAGATGCTCTACCTCTGTCCAAGTCTTTCTCCAAGCTAGAAGCAGGTAAAAGGAAACAATCGATTAAATATGAAGATTGCTTTCAAATTGTTCAGATGGATTTGTTTTTTAAAGATGCCTTCTCCATCCCTCTGCAGCTAAACGGAATTTCAGGCTTGAGGAGTACAGCTTGTCGTTGCACACTTTGCAACAGGTAGGTTGATGCAGAAGTTACAGATAAAAGAATAGCCTGTGGCCGGTGTGGGTACCGCCAGCCCTTGTCAATAACGGGGTCATTTCCTCTGCGGCGCGTTGCAGGTGTTTGTAGACCTCACCCGGGACCTGGAGGAGCACGACCTGGATGCAGCATCCAACGGGGCTGTGGAGCGGAGACCGCTTCACCCCTGAGCCCTTGGAGCCACGAAGGAAAATATTCAGCATTTTTCATCAGCGTTACTGATACGATTGGATGCAGCCCCAGGACTCGGTTATCTGTGTCACATCACATACAGCCACCTTGCAAGTTTTCTGCCTCACAAAGAAAAAAAAGAATTATTATTTTAATAAATAAAGCCTTTATCCTTTGACAAATTGATGCCTGCCATCCGTCCTGCTCTGGCTGACTCATGAAGGTTTGTTGTGCTGAGGAATAGGGATGAACTGCGAGTCCCACGGCAGAGAGGCGGGCGCTGCGGCTGTGCCTGGGGGGCTTGGGCATTGGGGGGGAATCGTCTGCAAACCCAGAGGAGGGTCTCAAACCCTCACTCCTCCATGGCAGGAGGAGAACAGAGCTTTGGCTTGCTCTGTCCTGAGAAGCATCCTTCTGGGTGCTGTGAGGAGGCCAATGAGGGTGGTGGTGTCTGATGAGGGGGGCAGGGCTGTCCTTGGACCCAAAAGCTGCTGTCAGTGTGTGTTCCATCTCATGCTGCCTTGGCCCGTCTCTGGTCCCCACCACAGGGGACACGGAGAGAGCAAAGGGCTCAGCAGTCCCTGGAAAAGTGTAATGAAAACTGGCAGCTCTTAGATCACCATCTTAAAAAGAAAAAAACCAAAAACAACAACAAAAAAAGAATTGTTATCTGGAGTCAAAATAAGATGGAAAGGTAAAGTAAAGCTGGAGCAGGACAGGAGGTTGAACAGGTCTTCTGGCCACAGCATGTGTGTCTGACTTGCTTTGATGCTCGGGAAGACAGGTGAGGGCTTGGGAGGGATGGGGGTTCTGGTGGGGAGATGGGGGCACTGGGGGGGGGAGATGGGGGCAAGCACCAGCACCCTAACCCTGTCTGAGCAGATCAGCATCTCTTCTTAGGCATCTCCCTTCCAGGGCTAGCTAGAAACAATAATAAATAAAAAATCATAAATAAAGTAGAAACTCCCTCCATGCAGACATCCGGGTGTTTCCCCTGCTGCCCCGTCCCCCAGCACCCCCAGTCTCTGGGAAAGGCTGGGCTGTGGACCCACTGGAAGACAGGGCCAGTGCCAGCCCAGGGGACAGACACAACAGCAAGACCCTCACCCACATCATGATATCCCCTGGTTCACATGGATGATGCTGGCGACACAGGTATGGGTGATGCAGGCACAGGTGATGCAGGTGTGGGCGATGCAGGTGGATTGCACACACAAGGATGCGTGTGTGGGTGATGCAGGTGGATTACACACACAAGGATGCATGTCTGGGTGATGCAGGCAGGGATGCAGGCAAGCAGGTACCAGCAGGCAGCTGCTGTAGCTCTGTGATGGGCTGACCCTGCCAGGCCAGAGCAGCCACCCAGCACAGCCAGATCTCCAAACATCAGTGCCTCTGACAAGTGGGTGTGCAGGGAGGTGTCTTTGCTTGAGATTCGCTGACTGGGACCTGACATATCCACTTGTCCACCTAAGGTGTTCAGTTTTTTTTTTTCCTTTGCAAGGAGGGACTGAAAGGGGAGGAGAGGGTTTGTGCACCTGGGAGATGTACTGGAGACAGGTCTTCACTTAATTCTGCCTCCTGACTTATTACATCTCTGGAGTCTGCCAGCTCTGAACCATCTGCACGTTATTTAAACCTTAGGGGTTGTTTTTCCCCCCACTGTTCAGAGCAAAGGGGAGCAGATCTGGCTTCTCCACCTTTGCAAGCCCAGCCTCTGTCCCAGCTGGTCGCTGCTCCCTCCCGCGGCCGGTCCCTCCGCCGGGGATGCTGCGGTGGGCGATGGAGGGCAGGCGAGCTCCTCAGCCTGGGGACAGAATCAAAGCCCTTCCCTTTAGAAGTACAGAGTGAGTCAAGAGAAGTTTATTTTAACGTTTACGATATGTTTTTTTAAGCAGAAGAGCTGTTGCTATCCTGGAGGCAGCACTTGGCTGCTCTGCCTCCGCCGGGGCTGGTGGCACTGTTTGGAGATGAGCAGGGTCACCGTTCACGCCTCCGCCTTCAGCAGCGTGCTGTGACATTGCTGCCGACTTCAGCCTTTCTTGCTGCGCTGAGAAACATAACAGAGTTTGCCAGAGAAAGGATTTTTTTGTGTGCGTGGTTTGTTGTTGGGCTCTTTTTTTTTTTTTCTCTTGGCCAAGAAAGAATTTCCTGAGTAACTTTTCAGAGAATCTGCTCCAGCGACTCAACAACAATACGCTCTGTTGGCTTTTTATAGCAAAAATAAATCTGAAGATCTGCCAAGGAGGAAGGGGGGGAGAAAGCCAGGGAAAAGCGAAGCGATGGTGTGAGGAATGCCTTTTGGCAAAAGTGCCTGAGGGGAAAAACGGGTGCGTGGACAAAGGAGCGCTGAGAGCCCAGGGACAGCTGGCAAGTGCAGCCCGGGGAGGCTCCAGTCTCCCCTTTCACAGGCACGCTGCAAGGGACAAGCTCTGGATTCCTTTCAAACCTTTCTGTTAAGGTAAGGCTTAAACATTCTTCTTAAAGCAAATAAAAATTGGTTTTTTTTAAATGTTATGAAACCATCCAGTAATCAATAGCACCATTAATAACACTGGGGGAGGATTTTTTTTAAATGTTATGAAAACATCCAGTAATTAATAGCACCATTAATAACACTGGGGGAGGATATGTGCAGGTGGGACCCTGCGCATCTTTCTAAGAGGCTGAGTTAAGCCTGTGATCAAGCTTAGTGACTATTTAACAGTGATAGCATCTGTTTCACCCTACTTTGATATGAAATAACACACCAGTGGAGCTCAGTTTACAGCAGAGGTGTACTTCCAGTGTTTCTCAGTGCTAGAAGCGTGGTAGGCTCAGCTCAGTATTTTAAGTAACCCATCATGCACGAGGAGCAGATTTGCTTCCCTACAGGCAAGACTGAATTTTAAAAGTCACCCATGCATGCTCGTGGCTATCTGTTTCTCGCTTGTTTTCCATTAGTATCCCCGACAGTGAGAGCTCGCCCAGCGCGCTTCCAAGAACCTGTTCTCTTGCAGCTCCGAGTTGCCTTCGATCAGCTCAGCTCGCACCGCAGACAGGAGTTGCTCAACACCTCTTGGTGTGAAGCCTGTGGCACATTGAGACTGCATGCAAAAAGGTGTTGGTGATTTTAATTAATCACATTGTTGTAATTTCTTGGATGTTAAAGCCACCCAAGACCATTAGGTCACGTAGTATGACGTTCAATTTTTTTATTTCATAAATAACTCCTCCCAGCCTTACCACGCTGCAGCTTGGGAGCATCACATTCTGGTTATAATCTGTGTCTTGCTGCTGAACTTGAGGACAATGAGGTCTCTTGGTCCCTCGCTGCTGGAAGCCGTGCTGCAGGGCTGCCTTGTGCTCAGCACAGGAGGTCTGAGTTGCTTCAGCTCGCCCTTTTGCAGTAAAATTGGGAAAGTATCGCTGTGCATGTGTGCCAGGGCTGTGCAAATACAAGCAGTTGCTGCTCTTCTAGCTTTTGTTTTATTTGAAAATAATATTAAAAAAAATTGTTTGTAGGTTCAAAGATGAAGACACTTCAGAGAAATAGGAGTGTATTCCAGCAAACTAAAATTCTCTTGTGGAAAAATGTACTTACCAAGTGGAGGATGAAGATGCAGAGCTTTCAGGTAAGGCAAAAAAAAAAAAAAAAAAAGTGAGTAGCTAACCGTTGAGAGTGGCCAACCCCTGCCTGCTGCTGTACGCTGATTTATTTTTGCAAAGTTAAAGTTCTTTTGAAAAGCCTGATTGGTCATGAACACTCTGAGACTTTACTTTTTTAACTGATAATATTTCCATTTTTTATTTGACACACGAGAGCACAGACGGGCTCTTTCAGCAGAGTAATTTACTGAAGTGATGGGCACAATGCACAGACTTGGTTAGTTAGTCGACATCTAAGAAACCGGTGTGACTGAGCGCCTCTTGGTTACGTTTCACTCCCACAGAGAAGATGCTCTTACCCCGTTATGTTATTAACTGCTCTTCTCCTGTCCCCTTGCCCAGGAGTGGGTGCTGTCTCTGCTCTTTCTGCTGCTGCTGTTCATACTGTTCATGTTCATGCTGAGCTTCCGCTACCCTGAAGTGCCTTACAGCCCCCTGGGGCAGCTGGACGACCCTGCCTACAACGCCATGGGGGTCACCGTCGCCTTCACACCCAGCACCACGACCACGAGGCACATAATGAACAGAGTGGCCCTGAAGTCTGTCATGATAGGTATGTTTGCCTTTTAAATATTTAACTTTGGCATTATTTAACCTAGTCATTATTTAAGCTATTATACGACATGTTTTAGTGGTTTTTCCAGTATCTTTGGTCAGTAGAGAAAATTCACCCCAAACCCTCCATTCTTACCAATATTTATTCTCTAGTGTTTAAACTACAGATGAGGTCAGTGTGTGCTTTGGAGCTGTAAAGTTCTGCCTTTGTAGAATAATACTGTTAAGACACACAGAAACTCATTGCAATATTTTTCTTACAAACTACAGGTATAAAACTAGAGGCACTGGACGATGAGAGAGCCCTGGAGGAAGCCTGGATTTCAAACAATGAAATTATAGGGGTTATATTTAAGGACAACTTCTCCTATCACCTCAGGTTTCCTAGGTGGCGTGTGGCTATTCCAAACGACAACTTTGGATACATAGGTAATACAAAATGAGTATTTATGGGTGGGTGATTGCCTGGCATGGACAGGCATCGCTCTGCTGGATTAATCCATACATCTTAAGTGATTTCATAAATTGCTGTTTGGTTTTTTGGGGTTTTTTTTTTTTGTCAGTGGGCCACTGTCCATTTGAAGAGTTTCCCATAGTCCATATGCATGCTTATCAGTAGCTTTTGTAGTGAAAATAATTTATGTTTCACCGCTCTTACCTGTGATGCTCTTTCATCCTTGCAGATAACTGTTACAATTTCTCATCCTACTGCTACAGCCCGAGGTATTGGTACAAAGGCTTCCTGTCCCTGCAGTCCAGCATCGATGCTGCTATTATAGAGGTAAATCGAGTTTATGAACTGATGGAAGCGTCCTTTTGTTTTACACTTGGTATAAGAAAAAAAAAAATCACTCTGTGACAAATTCTGTCAGAAAATTCTGCAGAAAACCAGATACCTTCCAATACGCAGCCACAGGAGTATTATTCACAGAGTCAGTGGGAAGCTGAAGCAGCCAGGAGTTCCTGCAGAAAATGGTGGCTTTCAGTTTAATTTTGAAGATTTGTTCTAATTTTTGTTTCTCTTCAAAATGGTGATTTCTCTTCAAGTCTGAGAACCAGGTGTAACGCCACTATTTGATTTAGAGTATTTCTCAGATTCTAATGCAGGAGACTGGGCTGGTCGGCATACGTGCTGGATGACTTGGTTTCAAAGTGGGCATGCCTGTCGTTCCTTGTCCTTCCTTTCCAAATTGTTCTTCAAAAGTATAACAGGGCAGGGATCATTCCACCTGGCCATGCACCTCCAGCTCTTCAGGCTGCTTTCATACCTGGGGAGAGAAAGAGGTCCTTGGGAGCTCTGGGTGAGCTGAAGGATTTCTCTCTCTCAGTAGACAAAGGATGAGTCAGATGAGTCCTTCCCATAGGGCTTTATGGCACTACTTGTTGAGTTTTCTGTAAGGCAGCATTAAAAAGAAAATCTAGGGCTGAAGAGTCAGAAAGTTCCTTATATAAATACATCTCACGGTAGAAAATAAACTAAATACTGAGATATTCACCTTGAATCCCTTTAGGTGGTGACAAATCATTCTGTTTGGGAAGAAATGAAATCAATCGCTGGTGTCCGTATGAAGTCCGGGCGCATCAACTCCTCGATTACACTGGAGTACAGTTATTTCATGATTGTTGTCGTGATGTGTTTCTCTCCATTCATGTATTTCTTATCGGTGAATGTTGTAAGAGAAAAGAAGAAGCTCAAAGTATTGATGAAGAGAATGGGGCTGCAGGATGTTGCCTTTTGGTGAGTTCTTTTTTAACTAAATTATCTGTTTGCCAAGAATCAGTGTACTCCTGGGTATTTGCACAATGAGTTGATAAGTTGAATGAGTTCATCAGTTTTCTCTGGCACTCTAAGGACAAACCAGAAGGGTTGAGCATGGCAGCAGCATAGTCTTTTTCCTTGGCCATTTCCTCCTAATGTGCGTGGTGCTATCTGCTCTTCGTAGAGTCTGAATGAGTTGACCCTGGGGAATATTTTAATTTAAAAGGGTTCTGCCATGCAGATGAAGTTGCAGAAGATGAAGCCATTCTTAATTAAACAAAGTGTAACGCCACCTCTCCATCTGCAGGCTGTCCTGGAGTCTGCTGTACGCTGGCTACGTGATGGTCCTCTCCTGCCTGCTGGCAGCTCTCGCGGTGCAGGCTCCTTTCTATCTCAGCAGCTTCCCTGCCGTCCTTCTGCTGTTCTTCCTCTATGGCCTAGCATGTGTAAGTCAGGTTTTAAATCCAAGTTTTCTCACCACATGATTTATCACTGTGTTGAAGAGTTTAAACGTTACTCACAGTGCTCAGGACTTTGTATCCTTTGCCTAGTGGAAATAGCTGAGTGGGTTCTCCAGCTCAGCAGCAGGGATGTGAATTACAGCCTGAAGGTCTGACAAGCAGTAGGTTGGCTACAAAAGACCTGGTTTGAAACTCAGATCAGCCCACCAAGAAGGATTTCAGTGTATTTTATTACATGGACCCAGTTCACCAGGTATCTGTTTGCCTGGCACAGGGAAGTGCTGCTGTTCAGGACGTTTCTCTCCTTCAGTGACTGAAGGAAACTTCTGTTCTTGCAGATCCACCTGATCCTCCTGCTCTGCTCCCTCCTAAGGACCGCCACGCTCGCCGGGTCCATGGGGTTCCTCATCACCTTGCTCTTCGGATGCCTGAGCCTCGCAGTGTTGATAGAAAAACTTCCAGAACCGTTGCAGTGGTTTCTCAGTCTCTTCTGTCCTTTTGCATTTAACGCTGGCATCGCAAAGGTATGGGGCATCATCGCTGCAGCTGGAGCTTGCTGTCCTGGGTGCTCTCACGGGGGGAGAGAGAACATTTTGTCACAGCCCCAGCAATCCCACCACCACACACAACAGCACCATTATCCTCCTGGGCTGGACCTCAGGCGGATGGGAGGTGACTCGGGGACATCAGCTCTTCGCCGCCCGGTCCTTCCCCTTTCACTGCAACGACGCTTCCTGGCAACAGAAACTGTTCAAAAGCAATTTGAGTGTTCTGCTGTGGCCATCTGACCCCCATCCCTGCTTTGGATAATTCTGTGCAGTTTCCTAGTTTTCCATCAGTCATATCCACATATCTCTGAGCAACAATTTCTAGCTCCAGTTATTTATCGTTTATATTATATTTTATGTTTTGATTTCCTGGCATATAAAAAAATCTGACTGAGAGAGGAGATTTCTGCACCAGGAGAAAAAGAAACTGAGTTTACTGCTGATGTACCATATGTTTAAGTCAATCACTATGTAAAATTATACTGTCTTTGCTGTGACTCTGTCACGACAAGGGTGCCAATGTCAAGTTTCTTACATTGATTTCTATAAAATTATCATTTTTTCTTCTGTTTCTGGATTGTTCTGGAAAATTATTAACTTAAATATAAGACATCCATGTGGAGTAAACATATTTCTCTTCCTCACTAGAAATGAAGGAAGAAAAATTGGTCAGTGCTGCAGATGATTTCTGGGTTAACAAAGTCGATTGCATCCATGGCTTGATGGCATGTGCATAGATTTCCAGCCTGAAAATTCTTCTTCTTTGTCCTTTATTTCAGGTTTTCCATTTAGAAAAATATGGAATGGGTTTCTCTTTTTCTAACCTTATGGAGGAATCATACTTTTTATTTTCAACTTACATTATGCTGGTCTTTGACTCAGTCTTGTACCTGCTGTTAGCTCTGTATTTCGACAAAGTTCTGCCAGGTAGGTATGATTTATGCTTATGATCATACTTTTTGTATACTTTTGACTTATACAGACCGTGTGTAATAGCTTCTCAAGGAAATGATGGGCTGCTCCATTCTCTGGGTCAACCAAAATAGGTTTTGGACTAAAATAATGTATTCTCCCCCTGAGTGAATGTTTTACGCCCAGCACACACTGGTAGTTTCCAAATCAAACACAACAAATTATTTACTGTTTCTTCTTTCTAATTATGCTGCTGTTGAACTATTTATGTGAAAATAATGTAATAACGTGTGGGACAGTCTAATTAATTCAATAATTAGTGAATTAAAATAAATAGCCTTGAAGGTACCCTTCATGTCCTGCTTACCCCAGCTCCCGTGCACACTGGTGAAAATTCCCTGACCTCTTCTGTTTAACACTAAAGTACCAATTTTGAGGCAGGCAGGTACTTATTAAACCTCCTAAATGTTTACTCTAGGATGATGTCTTGGTTGTGGCTTTAGTTAATGACAAGTCATCTTCTTTGCTTTCCTGTCAGGCAAATACGGGATCCCAGATCCCCCTTTTTTCTGCTTGAAGCCGTCGTACTGGATACGGAGCAGGAGAGGCTCCACCAGGGAGATGCCCAGGACTGCAGCGAGCCCCGAGGAGCTCCTTGGTGATGACGTAGAGCCCGTGCCCCATGAATTCCTGGGGAAGAAGGCCATCAGGTTAAGAGAGAAGGAATTGCTATTCATGCTCTTTGGGTTGGGTGGCTTGGGTTTAATGCTCCCACGGACCCCATCACTTCTGCCATCAGCTTTGTTTTGACTTATCCAGGCAGTTTTTGTGTTTATGAGGTTCTTGCAAACCACACTTTGTTTCTTAGAGAGAAAAAACTAGAGAGAAGATGCAGATGAGAGAAATAGATAATTCAGGCTGGTCACTAGTGGTGAAATTTGCACAAATTCAGATTTTTTTTAAAAAAAACTTGAGCTTGGTCTTGTCTTTGCAAGGCTTGGTACTCCAGTATTGCGTGCCAGGTAGCGACGTTCCTGCCTGTGTATGGAGCGTGCCAAACCCTCCTGAATCTCAGCATCACTTCCCAGTGCCTCTCACTTTTCATTTCTGTCATTGTAAATTAAGGGCCATAAGAAGGAAAAAGGGCACCGGGGAAATGCATTTACAAGGATCCTGTAATAATATCCTCCTTATCTTACTTTTAGAATCAACGGTGTTAAAAAAATGTATAAAAAGAATGACAAGAAGACAGAAGCTTTAAGAGGTATGAAAGCTGTGGTGTTGATTGCTGTTGAAGATAAGGAAAAACAGCTATGCAATTATTTCAGTCAGAGAAATGAAACACCACTTGCATTGCTTGAGAATTTATGTAAAACATTAATTGATGCAATTGATCTTTATTTTGTTCAATTTTTACTCATTTTCTGTTTTCAATAAGAGTAAAGAGAAAAAAGATATTTTTTTTTCTGTTGTTGTATTTCTGTCTTTTCTACTAAATACAGAGCAGCTTCTTATGCCTTTAGTTCAAGGCTCGCAAACTTTACTCCTATTTGCTTAATACACTTCTTACTAATTTTTACCACTTACTACTTATACTTCTTGACTTGTCTTGCCTTCAGCAATGAGTGGAGGCAAGTCAAACCTCATTTCTTCCCAAACTTAATGTTGTTTTCATTCTAGGTTTGTCTTTAACTATTTACGAGGGTCAGATCACTGCCTTACTTGGCCACAGTGGGGCTGGGAAGACAACGCTGTTAAATGTTCTCAGTGGACTGACTCTGCCTTCTGAAGGTAGGATGGAAAACGGTGAGATGGGACAGGATGAGTTCAAAAGCAGTAAAGACCAGTTTGTTCATCTATTCCTGTAAACAGGTTCTGCAACCGTATACAACTACAACCTCTCTGAGAGAGGAGATAGGGAAGAAATTAGAGACATGGTTGGTATTTGCCCACAATTCAACATACAGTTTGAAGCCTTAACGGTGAAAGAAAACTTGAAAACTTTTGCAGAAATCAAGGGCATCAAATCCAGAGAGGCAGAGCGAGAGGTAAGTGTGTGTTCCCCGAAACTCATCACCACGCAGAAACACGAGGCTGTAGGCAAACCCCATGTTTCACTGACAGCTCCTTTTGCGCTGTGAAGCTAAAAAGGTCCACCTGGGTCTTCTGAAAATTGAAGCTGGTGTCCAGCTTTGACCAGGTTCAAGATCTCCTGGTCTTGGTGCAACCACAGCAATTCCTCTGCTCAACCCAAGGAGACGAGGGGGTGTAGCAGCCCCTTCGGTGGGTCAGTGTGGGGAGGAGATAGACCTTGGTATGTGCTCTTAGAAACTGTGTCTTCAGTCCCAGACAGAGTTCCTTCCTGGCTAATAAAGGATGGAAGGACAACTGGTGCTGGGAATGGACATCCTTGTGCTGTTCTAGGTGCAAAACATTTTGGAACTGTTGGATATCAGCAACCTTCAAGACACTCGAGCTGAGAAACTGAGTGGTGGGCAGAAGCGGAGGTTATCCATTGGAATAGCCATGCTTGGGAACCCCCAGGTAAAGCAGCAGGCGCGGCTCTG
>NW_010113891.1:37819-85561 GCF_000699245.1 Pterocles gutturalis
TAACTGAAACCTTATGCATGTACTTGGCTACAAGTTCACGCATGATTTCAGACCTCTTCAAAGAGCTCATAATTATTAAAATTAATAAATTCAATAATTTCATGTTGTTAAATTCATAACTGATCTTGCTAGTCTAGTTTTAAAGCAGGTAGATGGTTTCCTGACCTCTGCACAGCTCGCACAGTAGTTACCCTTACATAAAAGGTGTCTCTTGCCTTTGGGACCTGAGGCTTTAAGACAAACTCCAAACCCAAAAGATGTGCAATTGCTTTGGTGACAACTAATGTCTGCTTTCATCCTTTCTACAGGTTTTGTTTCTAGATGAGCCAACAGCTGGGCTGGATCCTCTTTCCAGGCACCAAGTGTGGAGCATTCTGAAGGAGCGCAGAGCTGGACGGGTGATCCTCTTCAGCACCCGCTCCATGGACGAGGCCGATATCCTCGCAGGTAAGCAGAGGCTCAGCCAGGAGCATCCCTGCAGCAGGAGGTCTATGTGAGGTTCAGTTGTGAAAAAAGTTTTGAACCACTACTCTATGGGATACATTCCTTTGGCTTTTTCTTTCTTTAGATCGCAAAGCTTTTATCTCGCACGGGAGGCTGAAGTGTGTTGGCTCTTCTCTGTTCTTGAAGAAAAAATGGGGGATTGGCTATCATTTAAGGTATTTACTTCAGCCCCAAAAACTGGTATCTGGGAACACTCATGTGCAAGGAACCACCAGAATGACTGTAACAGGGAGCCCATAGAGCAGAAGTTGTCAAAACAGGAAAACGAAGTGAATTAGTATTCAGTTAAATTAACTGAAACTGCATTTTACTCCAGAGCAAGGAAAGAAGGAACTATGCTGGAGTTTTGTCTTTATGCAGCATAGCAAATACAATGGGGGGTTTGTGTTTTGGTTTGCTTTTGGTGTTGGTTTTTTTGTTTTTTTTTTCAAAACTAACCATCTGGGTTTTTTTCCACTGAACAGGATCCATGCCAGTGATTCTTGTGACTTAGAGAACGTGACATCTCTGGTGAAACGGTACATCCCCAATGTCACATTCTCAGGACACGGTCAAAATGAGCTGAGATATAAACTGCCATTAGAAAACGTGAATAAATTCCCAGGTAGTGTATATTAAAATACTTGAGAACTGTGAGTAGAGAGAAAATAATCACAAATGTGGGGAAAGAGAAATGAAGAGGGAGATTTCTTACAGCAGTCACATGAGGACTTTAGAACTGCTGCATTGTTCCTTCCCCCCCACAATTTTAGCATCCATAGGTTTAAGATCAAAATGTACAACCAATGCTTTTCTATTTTTTGTGATGAAAAACCTATCAGGCTAAGCTGGACCATGTGTTACAAAGAGTTAATTTTTCTTTCTATTAAAAGAGAAGGTAGTGAGAAGAGAAAACTCCATAAACCAGTACCAGCAGTGGCACCAGGCAGACCCTCACTCACCATGTCCGTCACATTCAGTCTGATGATCCCAAAGCCCTCCTGCCTCAGGGGGTGCACGGTCTGAAATGCTGGTGCTAAACAGAAAAACATCTTTCCATGAGCTGTGGATCTGGCAGTTTCGTGTTCCTCCAGCCCCTTGGCATCCTGGCAGCTGGCTGCTTTAGCATTTTCCCTGTGACTGGAGATGCCCCAGTCAGGTTGACTCAGCTTAACCGAAGTCTGGTCTGGAGATGCTCATGTCTGAAACCTTGAAGGCACTTGTATTATCTCTGTCCTGCAGATCTGTTCCGTGGCCTCGACAGCTGCTCCGACCAGGGAGTTATCAGTTACGGAGTCAGCATGACAACCCTGGAGGATGTCTTCCTGAGGCTGGAGGAAGAAACCACAGCGGATCTAGAAGGTACGATCGTGGCTGCAAATACACAATCTGCAGCCTCAGAGAGCAGCTGCTTGGCAATAACCCCTGGGCACGCTTCTAACATTTGATTACTAGGTGGCTCTTAATTTTTCACCCACTAAAACGTAGAAGCTGGTCTTAGACATAAATGTGCAGGTGGAAACCTCTCTGCAGATGAGCACATCCCTGGGGAGGAGTGGACAGGACTGCGATGCCCCCAGGAGCCGGAGCTGGGCTACCTGCTGCTCTCCGACACCGGGAAGGCGACAGTGGATGGCTGGGCTCTCTGGAGGCAGCAGGTCTCTGCCGTGGCATGGGTGCACTTCTTAAAGCTTAAGAGATCAGTGAAAAACCTGCGGTCGATGTAAGTACCAAAGTGATGCTCTCTCGCAGATCTGGAGCTGGTCACAATCACTGCAGGGGGGACGACTTTCACACCCCTCTTTTGACAAACATTTGGACTGATTGATACCAAGTCTTGGCTGTGAATGATCTCGCTGATCTGGACAGATGCTGCCTTTCCAGTGCCAGTAATATAAAATCTCCCTTTTGTGCATTTTTGTTTCTGTGCTGAGTTTACCCAAGGGAAACCCATTTTCCTTCTGAAGAGAAGAATAATTTAGAAACACTTTTCAGGTGGAAGAGGAAATTTTAAAATACAGAGAGGAGGGGAAAATATGACTTCCAGACTTCCTCTTTAATTTTTTTAAACTTCTCTCATGTTGCCGGTGTCTGAACTCATCTGGCCCCATTGGTCTTCTATCTGGCATGTCTCTGGGCACAAGAAACAGAAGGGAGATGCTGATTTATGAAAAGCTTGTATCTTAAGGAAGTCTGAAAGGCGTTTCATGGCCCTAAAAAGTTGAGCACTCCAGATCTGAGGTCTTCTTCCTGCTAAATTTTGAGGGTCTTTGTGAATCATCAAGGCTTGAGACTTCTGAAAATAAAACCGCAAAAAATTTATCACAGAAAAAGCTGAATATAGTATACCATTACCAATAAGCAAATGTGTTCTGCCGAACATCTCTTTTCAGAGTGTTGTTTCATCTCTTTCTTCATGTAGTTTGCTGCTCTATGTGGTTTTTCTGCTTCCTCTGCTTTTGCCACTGTCCCTGGTTGCTGTCTGGAAAAGTTTGAGTGCTTGGGAGCTCTCGTCTGCACAGTACTTCGTGCCCCTGGGGAAGAGGGCTGTCTCGGAGACAACCAGCCTCCTGGTCTACAATAACACGGGTGAGGGGAACAAGCCTTTCCTCCTCCTTTCTTATTCTGGAGTTTCTTGCTGTTGCAAAGGAAAATAAGTGAAAGAGCAGATGGTTGCAGGATGTAGGGGATCTACGGAGTGATGAAGGTTTTTGTGACAGAAGAGCATAAGCACTGTAATTTTTAAAGGGTCGTGAATGAAGCATGCTTTGGCTTCAGCAGCTGGTGAGATGCTGATGCAAAGATGTGAAAAGGGATGTCATAGCAGATGAGATTAGAAGGGACCTAGTTCTTTCCCTGACCCAAATCCAGACTTCTATGCAAACAGTTTCTGCATTTTCACGGTGTGCAGTTCTCCAACCAGGCACCATACTCCCCCGGAAGGGCTCACTAATGCTGTGTCTGGTCTACTTACAGAGTTTTACCTTCAACATTTCTATGAGTGGGTGCTATTTTATGCTATGCGACCAGAGTATGACCCTGTCAGCCTCATCAGACCATCACAAAGGAGAATACATTTTGTAGCTACTCAGTAAACACAGAAGAAAAATGACCATGCAAAAATTCAGTCAATGAGACTCAAATCCATCAACTTCAAAATGAATGTGCAATGATCCACCCCATATGTGCTGTCTGATGTCCACAGCTAATTAGACTTTCTCTGTTTTTGTCTGGTGGTCGTGGATTTTACAAAAACTCAAACCATCAAAGACTCCTGTTGTTGAGTATGATGTTCCTCTGCTTTTGGCTTTCACACCAGGCACAGGCATTGAAGACTTCATCCACATGCTCGAGAGCCAAGATCTCTCAGTGGAAATAACAAGCGAGGAAAATATCACAGAGGAGCTAAAACACAATGGGGCTATAAAAGTATCTCGCAAAGGTCAGGTGAGGATTTTGTTCTCCTCCTACCATTTCTTCCCAACAACTGAATAATTAAGCAAGATGCCTCCATCAGCTCTACCTGTGGAATGGTCCTATCAAATAGGGCCCACAGGTACAAAGATTTGAAAATGTTTTAACCAGTAAACTACATGTTAGAGGAGACCTTATCTCCCTCATCTTCCACCTCAAAATTTAAATTTTTGTAGCACAGCTATACAGGCTTCCAATACCTCATAATTTGTTTTTTAGCAAACAACGCATAAGCAAAACTATTTCAGGATTCTCCTGGTGTGTTCCTTATCTACTGCTTCCCTGCAGATGAGAAAAGCCGAGAGTTTTCATCTTGTTTTCTTGCTCTTTGAAGAGCTACAGGTTTACTGTGTTATGCCACGTGGAGGTCGTCAACTGCTTCCCGGTGCTTGTGAATGTCATTAGCAACGCTCTGCTGAGAGCCCTCAATTCCACCGTGCACATTCGGATCTGGAGTCATCCGTTTTGGTTTGTAAGTGTCAGAGCCTGGCAGCCAGCAGGTGTCAGAAAATAGTTCTTCAATCTGCTTCAGGTCTCAGTAAATCACCAGGTTTTAACGGGAAGCCATGTGGGCGGCTGTCTCTACCTGTGAACCCACCTTCCTCGGTGGTGGTTCTGGAATCGTCATGGTTGACTTCAGGAAAGCTGAAGCTAATTTTTCCACTGTGGGTCTTAAGGGCTGCTGAGCAGAGAGGGTGTCTGGGAGAATCTCTTCAGGGGGTTCCTTTTCCTCTACATCATATTATTCAAGCTGTGACCCACCAATTGACAGAAGAGGAAGCTCACCACAAGTCTGGGATGGAGGAGTGGGACCTGCACCACCACCACCCATCTCTTCTCATCGGTGGGAAGCACTTTGCAGGGCTATGGTTTGGGGAAAACCTTCCTCCTGACAATATTTGGTTTCAAAACCCACTTTGTTCATACTGCCTTGTACTTCATGAGAAATGCCGTAAGATGACATCTAGCCATTACATTGTGGATGTTTTCTACCAACCAACGCTTTGTTCTTCTGTTTTCAGGTGAATGAGACATCATACTGGGATTCTTTTATTTCTATTTACATCCTTTATATGCTGCTGTTACTCCCTGGTTTTTCTCCTCACTTTGCAATGGGCTACATGCAGGATTACAAGGTAAATTCCTGGAAATGGAATAGATTTGGAGTGGGCAGAGGGGATTACAACAGCATTGCAACAAGGACATTTGGATATGCTGGGCAGCTTGGGGTGGTTTTCTCTGTATTGCCTTGAACAACTTTGCAGCCAGCACAGAATGTTAAAAGACAAAAAAAAAAAAAAAAAGGTGGAATTTTACCCCAGTATACCAATGGTAACATGTTTTTATTAACTTTTTATCTCCTGGAGCCATTCCCATGGGTGCAGTTGGCCAACCAGGCACTGACAATAAACTGCCCTTGGCGTTGTGTCTTCGCAGGCAGGAGCTCATGCCCAGCTGCAGATCTCAGAAAAAAACCTCGGCATACTGGTGCGGCCAGGCGCTGGTGGACGTCCCGTTGTGCTGGTTCCTTCTCTTCTCAATGTTCGGGGTTCAGTTCGCCATGAGCAATGAGATTTCTGCGATCGTTGACAGCCTCATCTTGCTGGTACATCCTGTTCTGGTGATCGCTCATTCACTAGGGAGGGGTTGGGGTAATATTTTGAGCACGTGCAGGGAGACACAGCGAGTGCAGATGGTACCGGCACACCTGAGTCCCCAGATCCTTACTCCCCTTCTCCTTGTTTCACCTTCTACCTCTTGGGTTTTCCCAGCTGGAAGTAAAAGGCAGTGAATCTTGCCTTAATATACTCCTTTACCCTTAGCAGTAGAATTGTGGTAATTTCTGAATGCCCTGATCTTAGTGTATAATGGCTTAAGCTGAACCACATCGCTATATATAGGTTTCTGGTTGTTTAGATCACTTCGTTTTCTCCAATAAAAGCCCCCTTTTTTTTCTTTTCTGTAGATCACAGGTATTTTTGGCTATGGAATTTCTATCGTCCTCTTCACCTACTTGATCTCTTTCATCTTTCGCAAAGGGTGGAACTGTGATTTTTGGTCTTTTATCCTGATAGCGGTAAGCATATGGCTGGATAATGTGCTGCAGGGTTTACAGAAATGTATTTTGAGATCTTAAGGATGAATTAGAACTCAAAACACTAAGTATACACGTAGAACATAAATACAGGCATGTGTTTTATAGCAGTCGATTCTATATTAAATTCATATTGCCGTGTTCTGTTCCCACAATCCTGCTCTGCCTCAGGGAAATGCTTAGATCTGCCCTAAACTGGTTCAGGAACGGAGGCAAAAAAGTTATTTATTGCTCTGTTCGACACCTCACATCCAAGAGATGCCAGGTGTTGAGACAGGAGCCATCAGGCAGAGATGGCTGAGGATCCCCTGAACCCTCACTGTTTCTTCTCTTTGTATTTCTTGTCCATTTTTAGCCATTCAACAGAGAACTGAAAAGGTAGACACACACAATTTTTAAAATCAGTGAGGAGCACAGCCCTTCCCATCAGCTAAGTTACCCTCTTGTTTTATTTTTAGGTATGCTTGGTTTCTTTCATCGTTAACAGAGTCCTGGATTCCACGACCAACACTACAGTCCTCCTCTGCGTTCTGTCTTTCTTGATCCCCGTGTACCCGCTGCTGGGTGTAGTAATGATCTGCCAACACGTAAGTGGTGGCACTGGGCGAGGAGAGGCACCCCACCATAAAACACAACCGAGTGTCTTGTGAGCAAAGCCTGGTGGTAACCTCATGCTGCATTCTGGAAAGGCTCCTTAGTTTCCTTTCATGGGTGAGATATTCCAAATAGCCAGAGTGAGTCATTAGATGGCTGTTTCAGGTCAGATCTGATTTTTCCAGCTGTTCATTATGGCCAGGGGCTACTCCTCATGCAGTTGAGTTGTGATGGTAGATTAAGTAAGCACTCTTAATTATTTCCATGCAGAATCAAGCAACTTGGCTTGAACCATCACAAGAGAAAATTTGAAGTCAGCCATCTGACTTTGTATGAAAGCTGAGAGAGAATTACAAATACTCGCAAGGTGCTTTACTCCAGGTCAGCTGAGGGTGGTTGCGGAAAGTCAGCTAGGAATTTAACAAAACCCTCCAGCTACGTGCGAGATCATTCATGAGCCATTAATTACATGAAGTCCAAATAGAAGGGACTCCTCCTCTGCCCTGTCCCACTCACCTCCAGCTCTTTCTGCTGGGACCCCAAAGGCCAGGAGACCAGATGTTTTCCTGTGACAAGCCATTATCCCCAGAAGGAGAGTCTGATTCATGCCCTGAGCACCATGACGTTTTCTTCTATAGGACTGGGACGCCCATAGTCAAACATCTGTATATGTTAATCTGGTTGGTGAATATTTTGGGTAAATCAGAAGCTTTTGCACATTTCCAAAGTGTTTGTAGTTTGCTTTTAACTCTTCCAAAATTAGCCAGCGTTATACTAAAGAGCTACGGGTCTTCACTGTGTTGTTTTTTTTTTTTTTTCTTTTCTTCTAGAATTTTATAGAACGTATTGCTTTCGGTGAGACTCCAAGGAATGATGCACTAATAGCTGTCTTTGCAGTAAGAAAATATTTAAGATTGCTTTTATTTAGCAATGTGTGTCTCCTGAGCCCTGTCCTCAGTTATGAGGAAGCAGGCGAGAACCCTGAGCTCATCTCATGCAGAGGGAGGATCTGGCTGGGTCTGGATGACAGATTACCCCCCGGGCAAAAATAACCTCACTCCTTTGGAATGAGGAAGAGAAAATGAAATAGCCCCAGATCACTTAACGCTGCCCTGTTATTTTATGAATTGTGTTTTTCTTCTACCATCATTGCTTTCTGCAGTGTTGGTAGGTGACAGCAGAGTTCGCAGCCTTCAGGATTACCCTGAGTTTAGATGTTAATGGACTTTATTTTTGCACACTGTGTTTTTCTCCCACATATTTTATAACTCTGCCACCATTTTCTCAGCTTCATCTGGAGTAGGATGGAAGGCAAGGCTGTTAATGAGGCAACCTCTGTTTTTCAGCCTTATATCCATTCTGTGGCTTTCATTTTTCTTCTTCGATATTTGGAGACGAAATATGGAAGAGCAGTTCTGAGAAAGGACCCAGTATTTAGGTTTGTATAAATATACACGCACCACAAGCACCTGCAAGATCTAAATTCCTACCACACTGCTTTTCCTTGAAGATATTTTGATCAGATATCGTTGTCCTTGTATCCCTATTTCTAAGTATTTTTATTTAATACTGCTGATTTTTTAAATAACCCCTTAAATATTACAATGCTATGATAATATAAAACAACTCTCAAGCTTGTTAGTACCTCCACATAGTGTTGCCTGTGCTGTGTGGATGTACCAGACTGGCTCTTTGTACAACACAAAGATTATAAATACAAAAAAAGTAATAATAAATATTTTAAAACCCACAAGAAACGTTGAACCAGAGGGACATTCACTCTCAACCTACCCGGAACTGGTGGAGAACAAGGGTAAAGAACAAAATGCTGAGACGGATCTTGTGGCTTTTTAGGATTTCCCCAAGAAGAGAGAGCAGCCACCAGCACCCTGAGGAGCTCGAGGAGGAAGATGAAGATGTTAAAGCTGAAAGAGCAGCAGTGAGAAGTGCCATAGTGGCTCCGGGCCAGGAGGAGGTACGGCTGAGTGTTATCCTTCGTGTTTTATTTCATACCAGTAGGAAGCCCCCTGGTAAAAACCAAACCACCAAGTATCCATCAGTGCAAGTCAGTGCTCTGGCTGTATTATTCTCACCGGGAAAATCAAACTCTCAGATGTACAGTGTGGGTCACATCAGGATAGAGAGGAAATCTGTCAAATGGGATGTGGACAATAAACTGTCCTGCGGTAGCTCATATTCTCAGTGAACTATAAAACAAATTCAAAGATCTTTAGAAGGTTTTCTACCTTTTTTAATGGAAAAATATTACTGAAGGATTAATGCTATCCAATATAATAGACTAATCGTTCTTTTTCCTCCTCGCTTTCAGAAATCAGTCATTATTGTCAGCAATCTGTGCAAGGAATATAAAATAAAACAAGCTGGTTCATTTTTTAAGAAGAAGAAGAAGATGGCCATCAGAAATGTTTCCTTCTGTGTTAAAAAAGGTGAGGACTGGAACTGTTCTCCTAGACCTGTTTTGGACCCCTGATCACACCCGGAGAGCTCATTCTCTGCAGATTCTCCGTTATCTGAGCAAGGACGTAAAGGTCAAACCTATTCATCCTGTGGTTAAGGCATGTTCAGTCTGGGGCTGATGTGTTAATGAACGATGTGATGTGGAGGTACCCTGTTAGTTACTTTTGATTCTCCGTTATCTAAAATAACGCAGCTCCCCCGCTCTCCAGGATCCACTTCACTAGTGGCTTTGAGAGCCCTGGGAGCAATGCTCGGACTCGCAGCATCAGTTAGAGTTGAAGTATTATGGGCTCTCAGAGCATGCACTTATACTCTTTACTTTTATAGGATCTTTGATATGAGCATGCTCCCTTCTATATTTTTTCTTTTGTGGGACTGTGCCTGATATATTTGTTGAAAGGGGAGTATTGCTAAGAAATTTTATGTATTGATTCCAGGGGAAGTATTAGGACTCCTGGGGCCCAACGGAGCTGGTAAAAGCACAGCCATCAAAATGATTACTGGAGAGACGACCCTGACTGGTGGGCAGGTAGGAGGCATCTGGAGAAAAGGGATAGATCCACGATAAAAATGCAAGCGCAAGCCTTGTACCTAGGCTAAGCTATGATTTTTTCAAAGCATTATTAGGGATCAAAGTTTTAACTGAATGCATTGTGCTATTAAATTAAAAAATGTATTCATAAAAAATATTGTGAGCTACCTCTAGCTTTGACAAGCCGTGGCAACTACCCTAACTGGCCATGTTTATATTCAGAAGCTCTGTAAATGGGGGTTGTGAAATCGCTCCCTTGCTCTTCATGTTTCCTCGCCTAAATCCCCATGAAGCCCATAGTCTTCTTCTGAGCCAAACCCTTGTAACCTGGTCAAGGCTACGTGAGAGTAAAATGACCAGCCTGGTTGTGCAGGTGCTGATGAAGAGGGGAGATGGAGCAACCTCCCACCTCCAGGACCCCGCGCCCGCCTTCCTGGGGTACTGCCCCCAGAAGGACCCGCTCTGGCCGGACCTCACCGTGCACGAGCACCTGTGGGTCTATGCAGCCATGAAGGGGGTGTGCAAGGAGGACACGGCGGCTGCTGTCAACCGGTACGGATGGAGGGGTTTCCAGGGGTTGGTCAATGTTTTATCCCCAAGCCCTAGGGCATGGGGAGGGGACCAGAAAGTTAAAATTCACTGTGAGCCAGAAGTAACCTTGAAAAAACTCAGGAAATGGAGCTGCAAAAGTGATTTTGTGCTAAATGTTGTGATTGAGTGAGTGGGTTAAGAAAAATCTCCAATTTGCCTAAGTGCATTTAATGGGGATAAATTTACCACTAATGTCCTTTTAAGTATGTTATCTTTAGGAAGCATTTCTAAAATCTCTGATGTTATAGTTTGGCACTACAAGAAAGGGTGCTCAAGTACTGCCTGCTCAGCTGACGCTGGCAGGGTGGATTTAAAATGTTATTGACACTAATGGTGGCTTTAGAAAAGAGCTTGTGGCTTACTCAATACACTTTGCTTCAAATATTCACTTACATTTTAATAACACAATAAATGTTTCATGAAAACAAGCAGGAGTCAAGAGCAAGGGGAAGAGAGGTCTTTTTTCTTCCCATTTTTGGAATACTTGATGAGAATATTGAGTCGGCAGTAATAAAAATGTTCTTTTTTTGCTTGTTCCCTTTCCCCACAGAGTAGTGAATGCTCTGCAGCTTCAAGACTATTTGAAGGAAAAAACCAGAAAGTTGTCAGCTGGGATAAGCAGGAAGGTGTGTTTTGTTTTACCTGTAATGAGGACTGTAATGCTCATAGCACAAATTAAAAATCCTCTTCGTGAGCGGAGGGACCTACCTGTCCACCCAGGAGAGCATCTTGTTGTCTCCCATGGTGGGATGATGGAAATCGGCCTTTTCCGAAACCACATTTCCTATAAATCAGAACCTTGATTCCCATAAAGGAAGCGACGCTGTCCGCAGCTCTTTGCATACAGAATGTCAGGGACTGTGAAAGATCTGACCCAATCCCCTTTCCCTGCCGCAGCTGTGCTTCGCCATGTGCATGCTGGGGAGCCCCGCGGTCCTGCTCCTGGACGAGCCGTCGACTGGCCTGGACCCCAACGGGCAGCACTGTGTCTGGTGAGTAGGACCTTGGTCATTGTGCTGCCATGGTGGTAGAGGGGTTGGAAGCCAAGAGTAGATGCCTCAGGTTAGGTGAAGAGTGTTTTACCTCATCTGTGGTTAGTGCTGCTCATCACGTGCCAGTGGTTTTATGGGAAATTCCATTTTCCTGGTTTTCTCCAGCTAAAGCGTGTGCAAGGAGAGAGGAAAACCATTTTACCTTCAACCTTGTAGCAAACTTTAGGACAGTGATATATGGGATTTGGGAAAATTCATAAAGGGACCCGAGTCAGAATTTTTTTTTTTACATTATTTCAAAGTATTACCATGTGCGCATCAGTTTGAAGTTGCTGGATGTGAAGTCTTTACATTTGTTTTAGGGGAAAGGCATTGGAGAGAGAGGGACAAAGAGATAAGAAAAATTGTCTGATATTCCCAGGTAGTGTTAGCTTTTTTCCCCATCTGATCTTCAGGAAAATGATTCGTGCTGCCCTGAAATCCAAGGAGAGAGGAGCCATCCTGACAACGCACTACATGGAGGAGGCGGAGGCGATGTGCGACCGCGTGGCCATCCTGGTGTCTGGGCAGCTACGGTGGGCGGCAGTGCGGGCACACAGCTGAGCTGGGACACGGTCCATGCAGCCACGGGGGCTTCTCCTCCAGCCTCACCTGCCTGAGCCCATCACCATGGACTTTAGGGAGCGCTGCCCGTGATCTCACCAGCAGCACAATATGGGAAGGAGCAGATGGTGGGGCACCGATGGTTTCACACTGATATCTCTTTTTCCTTCCTCTCCTGCAGATGCATTGGCTCCATTCAGTACCTGAAGGACAAGTTTGGCAAAGGCTATCTGCTGGAAATTAAGGTCAAGGATCCAGAGCGCACTGATCTTCTTCACGCTGAGATTTTGAGGATTTTCCCAAGTGCAGCCCGTCAGGAGCGGTAACTATAAAATACAGGATGAATGGTGGCTTCAACACCACCTCATCCCTAAAAATGTGCCCAATGTGATGGCCAGGATCTCAGTTGGAGAGGGATAACAGCCCAGAGTCCCTCTATAGGGATCTGATTGGATAATGTCACCACATCCAACCCTGCTGTTGGATCCAACCCAAGCCCATACATCCAGTTCATAGCGTGACATAAAGTTTTGATCCCAGAACCTCAATACAGAGCAAGAATCACCTTTTCTTCTTTTTCCTCAAGGTTCCGCTCATTGCTAGTCTACAAGGTCCCAATGGAAGATGCATTGCCCCTGTCTCAGTCTTTCTCCAAGCTAGAGGACGGTAAGAGCAAAACAAGATGACCTTCTGAAAAGGTGGAATGCAGACTGCTAATTTTTGATTCTCCATTTCTCCACAGCCAAACGAAACTTCAGCCTCGAGGAGTACAGCTTCTCTTTGAATACTCTGTCTCAGGCAGGTGATTTCAAGGCTAGACGTGCTGTAAAGGCGTGAGCAGGGACAGAAGCTGCAGCAAGACCTGGGCCACTGCAGTGGCAGAGGCTGCTCCACCAAAAATCTGCCGGGGGGCGGTGGGCAAGGGGTTCTCTACTGGGAAAGTGGTTAAAAATTTTTTTTTTTTTTTCTCACTGCTGGGATTTAGCATGGTGGGAACAAGCCAAGGCAAGGTGTTGCTGCCTGGCTCCACTCACCCGAGACAGGCACATCCAAGGGATGGGCGCTCTTGGGAGATGCTGGTACCCAGTGTCTGTGGTTGCTCCTGAAGCAGCAGGTTATTGTTGCTTGGACGAGGCTGGTGGCAAAGATGAGGAATGTTTATGTCAATCCATTGGTGGGTAAAACCAAGGGATACACCTATGGGCAGCCAGTGCCTCTCAGCAGGTTGTGCCAGAGGGCACAGGACTCTCAGCTACTGCATGTGTGACCTACATAAAGCTACTTCACACACCTCTCATAGGGGTTTCAGAGCTGTGCCTCCTGTAAAGGAGCTCCACAGTGCCTAGTGAAAGTCAGAGAAATAATCAGAGTTTTGTCTTGTCCGTTTCAGGTGGTTTTGGAACTCTCCCAAGAGCAGGAAAATGATAATTTTGATCTGACTTTGGATGGGACTTTGGAATGGAAACAACTCCAGCAGGAGGACTGGTAAAGATCCAAGATGCTCATTTACTCATGACTCAGTATTAACCTAACTGATGTGATGCTGCACGTATTTCCTGCTGTTACCAACATACCACGAAGAGGAGGAAGAGCTCTGCCTTTCTGGTGAGCGTCAGCTGAGGGCTCCTCTCTGCTGCAGAAGACATTTCACCTGGACTCTGCAGGCGTCTACGCTGAGCTCTACCCCACGTTGCATTTCCAGTGGCTGGTGGATGAATTATTGCCCACACTGGTGAGAGCTCTTGTCAAGCAGAGTGGCGTGCAGCAGAGGGACTGCAAGGTTTGCAGAAAGAAGGGTCATAACCCATCTCTGGGGATCAAGGCTCTGCTTTGCCCAGTGGATCTGGGAGCATCAGGGACTCTGGACATGCTGCCAACCTTCTGGGCTCCTCTCCCACCCGTGTGTCAGACTATTTGCCTACGACGTGTTTAAATACATCCTATTGAAATTTGCACTCTATTTTATACCCTTCCAATAAATGTCTCTACAGAAACCACGGTTACACTCTCATATGTCGTCATTGCTGTGGACCATCAGGAACAGCTGAGCAGCTGAAACCCCATCCCCAGGGGATGGAGGTGGCTGCAGAGGGCCCAGGGCTGCTGGCCAGGCGGTTGTAGTCCCTCGTGTTGACTATTTCCAGCAGTCTGGCTGAGTGAGCACACTCATCCTGACAGCTCCAGCACCTTATCCCTGTGCCCAGCATATTTGCAAAGGTTAAAACTCTCACAGCAAATATTAACTCCAATTCCCTGTCTATAATCTGCAGCGGTGACTGTGTCGCAATCGCCGCTTCTGTACATTCCCCACTCGGCTTCAAAACATATTTTGGCAGTTGGAGGGGACATATTTGTAGAGATCATGACTATTTCCTTCCTGGTTGCACAACAGCTCAGTTTGTACTCCCCACCCCTGGGGAATGGGTAAGTGAAACCACTGAACATTTCGGTCACCTGTCCGTGCACTGGGCTCTGGGCAATGGGAACTCGGTCAAAGGGAAGGGTTTTATTTAGTGCCCTGGGGATATCGGCAGAGGTGGAGAGCTCCAGCCGTGAGGTTTCTGGTATAACAACAGTTTAAATGATCCATTCCTGTTAGGTTTTTCTCATCAGCTTTTCGTGGTTTGCGCCTTGGGAGATGCTGCTGGTGAGAGGGGCCCTCTGCTGTGGTGGGTACTGGTTTGAGTGGACCCGTAAAATACGCTGGCTTCCCTCTATCAGCCCTCCGTACCTCTGCTCCCCCAGACAGACCCTCGCTTCTTTAACCGGGAAATCTCTTTTCTGCTGCACAGCATGAGGGGACCGGGTCCTTTGGAGTTCTTTGAGTGATGTAAAGACACAAACAGTAACTAAAGCTGCAGCAAACGAATCCTGTCCCAGAGAGAGCATCTCTGGGAGCTGGGGAGAGGCAGAGGAGTGCGCTGGGATAGTGGAAAGACAAGAAAGCAGAGAGCAGGACTGAGGGGTGAAACCTTGTGGCAATTACATTTCCTCCTCTGGGGTGAAGAGCATCTCCTGCCTTGGTTGTTCCTTCCAACGCCACTTGCTCAGTTGTTTCTCCTACGTAACTACCACCAGCCCACTTCATCCTCTGCTACTGCAGGCTTCTCAGATTATTCTCCACGATATTTGGGGATTTCCATTGCAGGGGAACATGGAGCAAGCAGAGCTGGCTCCATCATCTTCTGCACAAGGAGGAGAAGGAAAAAGACCCCCAGAGAGTCCCCAAAGGCGAGCTGGTTGGAGCGGGGGCATTGCATCAGCCTGGAGGGAAGGGGGACAGGGCTCGTGGCATTGCCACCGCACAGCTGAGATGTCCAGGTCCTGGCCCATGGCCAGTGCTTGGAGAAAGGGGTTCTGTCACCAGCACAAAGTGGAGCTCAGCTGGCAAGAGGGAACGAACAAAAGTTCTCAAAAAGTTCAAGAGGACTGAGCTTTTCCTTTGGAGGAGGGGAAAAAAAAAAAAAAAGAAAAAAAAAAAAGAACAAGAGAGATTTAGTGGAAATGGACTGGCTTCTTAAATATTCCCTTCAGAGGTCACCTTTGCCTCCCTCCTTTCAGCTGCCTGAGCTGAAGGGCTGCAGGGTAAAGCCATCCCCCAGCAGCTGCGGTCGCTGTACCTGCTCTTTGAGCGCAGGGGCTGGCAGCAGCCTGGTGGGAAGCACCCTTCTCCAGCTTGCAGACCAGCTCCAGAACTGGCCAGACATTTTGGTTATTCTCCTTGTTTCCCAGCCCAGCACAAGCCCTCCATGGACAAGGTGTCTTTGCTGATAACCCTGAACCAGAGCATGCTGGCCGTGCTGCAGGACGCGTCCATCCTCCGGCAGAAAGAGGGTGAAGCTGCGAACGCTGCACATTCCCCATAGTAACTCATGTAATAACTTTGTCTTATTAACAGGGAGATTCTTATTTATCAGATTTAATAATGCCCTCTTTATGCAGCAAAGCGACAAAGCGCACAAAGGGCCATTCACCGCCAGCCGCCTCCAGTGCCGCTCCTCAAGCATCGTGCCCCACACGAGCATCCCAGAGTGAGAGCAGAGAGCAGCCCATGTCCTTCAGATTAGGGAGAAAAGCGGTGCCAGATGGCGGTTTTTGAGTGCTGGGGACCAGGGGAGCAGGGCACATGTGTGCTCAAGGTTTGGGAGCTCAGGGACAGCATTTTGCCGTGGGAGGTTTTGGGGGGCAAAAGGGGTATTTGAAAAATGTCTGGAGAGGAATGGCAGGGATTTCCAGGTCTCATCCTCTCGCAGCTGTGACAGGGATATGAACGTTGTCTGATTCAAATGCCAGTTAAGCAACTCCCCTTAAGTGCAATTAAGCAACAATAAAGAGTGATATTTCTGAGAATTTCAAGGAACTTCACAAAAAGTGGTGATTCAAGTTTCAAAATAGCTATGAGATGAACTTCTGCAGAGGAGGAGGGCAAAGCTGAGCCACGTTAAGCGAAGGGCTGGTGTCCTGCAGGAAGCCCGTAGCAGGGCTGCCTGTGATGGTCTATAAGATGGTATCCTGCCTGCAGACAGCCCGCAAGGTGAAAGTCATGTACCCCAGCCCTGTGCACCTCCTCGCAGCCCCTCCTGCACCCCCCCTTCCCAGCAGCAGTGCCATGCCCATGTGTACTTTCTCCTGGGCAGGGACCTCCAGATCTGGTAGCTCAACTGAACAACATCCATCCTTTGTTCAGAGCAACCCAGGGAAAAAATGAAACAAAACAAAAAACCAAACAGGAGACAGGACCAGCATCAAACAAAGTTATTTGTGGCTGCGCTGGAAGAAAAGGCACCATGAAATGCAATCTCCCGTGCCATGAGGGCAGAGAGCATCTTCAGCCAGGCAGACCCTCAAGAGGCACAACCCATTCCCATGCAGCACATCTGGCCAGATGTGGCTGTCCCAGAGCAGAGCCAGATGTTCTGCAAGCAGAAGAGATGAGGAGAGGCAGATGTTGGCAACCTCAACAGCACTGGAGTCCAACTCTCTTTTTCCATTCACTTGAGATAGAAGAGGAAAACCAGGGTTGGATTACACATCGGCATGTGAACTGTGAGCAGCGTGTATTGGGTCCTCAGCTATAGTGTACGCTCTCCGGTTTGCAGCATGTGAGTACCAGGATGTTGTAACAAGCATCTCCCACAGTATTTATTTTTTAAGGCATTCTGGCTTGGATTACTGCGCACATGAAAGCTGAGAAGATTTTTCTCTTGCATTGGTTCTTCTTAATTCTACTCAGCACCTCAAAACCCTTTTGAGACTCTCGGCTCAAAATATTCTCCAGTCCTTTAGCAGCAGTTGGATAAAATATCACTTAGGAGACTATGTGTGGCTGCAAGAGGAGCCGAGCCCAACAAAATATTTACTTCAAAGCAGGCAGAGGGATGGCCTGTCCAGCTGGAAAAAATGTTTTTTAAAAGAGTGGAAGAGAAGGAGAGAGAGGGAGATGGTTGTGTAAGTCATGATGTTTCGATTAGGTCATGCCTGAATGATAACAGAAGTTCATGAACTTATGTTCTAGGCAAAATGGAGGTGTCTGGTTTGTCCCTGTGCATCTCCATCCTGGTGCAGACATCAGATGGTGTGTTATGGACAGGTAAGGAAGGGCATGGGCTGTGCAGCAGCTGAGCTGGAAACACACCCATGTGTCTGTGGTCACGGTGGCCACCACTGGCATGGGGACTGAATATGTCCCTTCTGCTGGGTCTTATGCTTTTCTGAATGAGTTTTGGCTGTTTTAAAATACCAGAAATCATCTAGTCCAGTAACTAACGTTCCTGGAGAGGTCTTGGGTTGAGCCAGAGGTGGTTGATGGATGTCAGTGGGAGCCCAGATGCCAAAGGCAAATCCTTCCCGTGGGTTTGGTCCTTCTGTGTCACTGTGGCAGTAAAACATCAGGGTCTTGCTGGAAGAATTGTTACTACCTCCAACCCCCGTGTCTCTCCCAGGCAAATGGGTGCAGCTCTAGGAACCTTTAATGCCTGTAAATAACCAGCTCTGTTGGAGGTGGCCACACCAGCCTGACCCTCTTTGCAAGTCCTCTGGCTCCATGTCCTACAGCTGTGAGAGCCAGGAGCCAGCCCAGCCACGAGCTGCTCCAACCACAAAACCCACCAAGGTGACCTGAGACCATCTTCCTGCTCATCCAGGCATGTGAACAAAGCTGGTTTTGCCCACCATCACCTGCCCCAGATCCCAGGGGGATCTCAGCCTCCAACAACCCCACACCAGGTGCTGCAGGTCTCCGAGGAGGTAATGGATAGTGGCTGGAGCACTGCTGTGAAGAGAGGTTAGTACTGGCAGGATTGAGCCTTAAATGGGCTTTTCTCAGGTTTCTTCAGATTATTTAAGTACTGTGTCCACAGATGGACTAGGGGGCAAGGTCTGCACTGGGCTACTGGGAATATTCCCTATGTTCCCAGTCCCAGCAAACATTTATTGTCTGACTTTGCAGCAAGTGCCCTAGGATGTGAGGAGGATTTGGGGCAGTGCTCAGCCTCACCTTAGCAGCTGAGGACATCCACTGCTGGCACTGGCCACAGCTTCCGCCACCCACGCACCTTGGTTTTCTTTGGCCTCGTTGTGAGAAATTCATTTCATGTTCTAAATGCAAATCCTCTAAAGGGTTTTCAGGATGCTAAGGAGGAATTTAGAAAGAACAACAAAAAGAACAAAAAAGAAACAGGAACTTTTTTTTTTCTTTTGCTTTAATTTGAAAAATAACTTGCCTTGAAACCGCTGTGTTTTTTCCCCTCTCAGGACAGGACAGAAGGCTCCTGCCAACATTATGGAGCAGGGCTCTACCACATCTCACATGAGGATTTGTAATTGCCTCTCACAAGGGACTGAAGAGCGAGAAATGGGCTCCGGTGAGCAAATCATTGCACAACATCTTCTACATCTGATTTGTTACATTTGCAGAACATCTATCTCCTGTCCTGGGGCTTTCCTGGAAGGTTGGCTGTAGTGGTTACAAGGGCAAACAGATGAGGACCCTCTGCGTGGGAGGAACAGAGAGCAGTGGCTCTGTGACCCCTCATGTCCCCTCCGTGGGGGTGTCCTGCACTGACTCCTCCAGCCTGAGCTCAGAGGGCACGACATGAAGTTCACTGCATCCATGAGGATGCTGTGAAAGCTAAAAGTTGAGCTGGCTTTAAAAAGCACCTGGACAAACTCATGCAAGAAAAAGCCATCCATGGAGGGGCTGCTGAAGCCCCTCCAGCTTAGGGACCCCCAGGCCAGGGGGCAGCTGGGGAAGGGGCCGCAGCTGCTTACCCTGTCCTCATGCTCCTGTGCCTAAAGGACCCCAACCAGCGACCACAGGAGGTGCTTGGTCCCTGTTCTCTTGGGACCCCATTAAGTCACTTAACTGTTTCAGATAATTTTTTACATGTAAACCCAAGAAGGGACAATTGAGAAAGAAGGATCTCTTTTCTGGGAAGAAAACACCTTTTTTTTTTCTTTTGTTAGAAACTGGGCATAGGAGAAGTAGTGTGGTATATGGTTTACCAACAGCAGCAATACATTTCAAAATCATCCGTTCCAGTGAAATATAGACAACAACTTTCTTGAAATGCAATGCTTCTAGTAGAAGTGCCGTAGGCCAGTGTTTCATTGAAAGCAAATCTTCCTTCTGGTCTATAATAGTTGATCTCTTCCTTCTACATCCTCTGGTCTGCCTCTGCTAGAAAGGGAAAATTGCCAATATTTAGAAAAAAATACTGGTTTGCCATTTCCTGCTGTATCACCTCAGACACAGGTGCCTGAAGAGTGCTCGGTCCCACATGGGCTGGACATGTCCTGTGGGGAAAATCCATTCGATCCCATCTGGAATCAGCAGATCGAGAGCTGCAGGTGGGAGGCTCAGGGGCCATGATCTCTTCCTCACTCAGCCCTGGGGATCTCTGGCCATTGCGCTGCTGCTGGGTTCAGTTTTACAGGAAAAACCTCTGCAAGCTGCTGGCTATATATAGGATAGAAACGATAAATGAAGTTTCCTTAAAGACTGTACTGATGGATGGGATATTAGAGCAGTGAATGAGGGCGCCAGACAGAGGAACAGGACTCCGCAGAGGCTCTGCTCATGCGGAAGGGCCATGGGGACGCAAAACTGTGGCTGTCCGACAGCTGCATGTTTTCAAAGGAGGGGGGGAATGTGCTCATTTTTTCCCTTCTCTCCAAATAAAATGTGTTTTTGTGCCTTTTTTTTTTCCCCTTCCATGTGAAAGGATTTTACACAATGGATTTCTGAGAAATAAGCGAGACTTTTCTCCTCTTTCCTGGAACTGTCCTGATGAATCACTGCGCTCCCCTTGCGGGGGTGGGCGGCGGTTGCGGGACCCGGCGCGGGTGCGCTCCCCGGAGCATCCCCATTCGCGCCGTGCCACCTCCTGGTGACACCGCAGCGGTGCAGGGCTGCGGCTCCTGCTCCCTCCTCCAAACCTCTCCTGGGACCACTTTTTTTCTTTTATCTATACGTTATCCCTTCTAAAATCTGTCCCTAGATCTACAAAACCAAGTAACGCACAGAGATCCAGGACTGAAAGCATTTCGATAGTGACTGTCCTTTACAGAGCCAGCAGGGTCAGAGGAAAAGAGAAGCAACACACACACGACAAATATTTTTTTTAAAATGGGATTTGAAAGCAAATCTCTATCTGGTTTTAATTTGAAATGAAAAAATATGGAGCAGGAGCTCAGAGCAGGAGAAGACATCCCTGCTTTCCCCAGCAACCAGGCAGCAGCAGGTTTGCAGCTGCAGGTTTTTGGGGTTTGGGGTTTTTTTTGTGGTTTGTTTGGGTTTTGGTCAGGGGGGTTTTTTGTTTGGTTTGGTTTTTTTGTTTAGTTGGTTTTGGTTTTGTTTTTTTCCACCCAGTTATCCTGATCCAATCTCTTCAGGTGCTGTACCAGCCAAGGGGGACTAAGGCTGGTGGTGCCCCTGGTCCCTCTCCATCAGGTGCATGGTGCACCATGGCATCCCTCTCCCTCTGGGCACGGTGATTCCAGCGCTGGCGTCGAGGTCACCCTTCATTGGCACTTTGCAGGCTGAGGTGGGTGGGACAGGAGGGTGGCGTTGGGACTGAGCCCCCCCTGTGCTGCTGTGTGTGAAGGGGGGTGAGTACAGGGACGGGGGTGAGCTGACATCCTGGAGCAAGGATGGGAGCAAAATACCTGCTGGGACCTTAGAGACCTGGGCCTGAGAAAGGGCTCCATAAAGGCAAATAATTTTCAAGATTGTTCCAGTGAAGTGCCAGAGGATGTTCCTGGCCTCGCCTGTTGCTCCAGGCAGACACAGCATCCCAGCCTGAGTATTTCAGGATGGCTTTTTCCCTCCGATACTTCCTTTACCCCAAAGCAACGTGGCTCCTACTGTGTTATCGCTGTTCGATGGCTGCATTAGAGAGACAGCATTGATGAGAAATGACGGCAGTGAAAGACTTAATCGTGCACAGCCTAGAAGAGATTTAGGACTCCGGTGCAAGACTAATTTATCCCTTAATTTCACATCCAGGGCAACTGCCAGGTTGCCGGTGATACCGTCATCCCAGGGCTGTGGTTCATGAGCATCGGCAAGGGAGGAGCGCTCACTGCTTGGGACCACAGGCTCCAGAGGCAGAAAGCTGGGAGTTGAAGAGGATTTTAAAGGACTGGGCTGCATCTGAGGAAAAGCCACCAGGTAATACTGCATCACTCAACAAATCACTGTTCGGAGTTTCTCCTTTCTTAGGAAAAACTTTGATTAAATTTTCTGCTGCTGTCCGGAATATTTCCAGTTTTCTGGACAAAGCATCTGTCTGAGGGAAAACCCCAGTTCCCAGGCGAATGCTGCCTGGCCAGGGAAGGTCCCAGGTTCTGGGAGAGGGGCTCAGCCCCTCCAGGCCCAGCTGCTCCTTGCTGAAGGTGGCACCACTGCCTTTCTTATGAGCGAGAGCATCATGCTCACCGTCCAGGGGCTTTGGATAGATGCCGAGGGTTTGCAGACAGAGGAAGGAGGTCAAAAGCTGGACCGCAGATGCTGTGGATGTGGCTGGTGTCCACAGGAATGCAGCAGCCACCTCCAGCAGGGATGTTCGCTTCTTCAACACATCCGTGGTGAACCTCCCCGAGGTTTCGTTTGTTCCGTACATGCACAGACCTCACCAGCAGCACCAGACCTGCTCCGAGTCTGTGAGAGACTCCTCTTTGGCATGGGGACATCTCAGTATCAAACCTGATACTGAAGAAAGAGAGATAAGTAAAAAGTTGTTATTCTGATATATTTCTCTTCTCTCCTCCAGGTCAGATCCATGTGCCAGTTTCATTGCTCTACTGATACGATGAAAAACATCCCAGCGCTTTCCGCTGCGGTTTGGGATTATAGCTATCTGCAACCTTTAATCCCTGCTCAGCCGAGGAGAGTGTTTCTGGTCACTTGGGCTTTAATGTTGCTAAATCAGACTCTCATTTTTTAGAGTTGGAAAACTCCACCCAGCCCCATGCTGACTTCAGCAGCCATAAATCTGTGCCCCTTTCTCCTCCGAGGCGGGGGAGGATGCCCCCATTCAGGGTGGGAAGGAGCAGTTAATTGGTATGGAAGGAATAACAAGTGTGGGCACAGATCTGAAACCAGGATTTATTTTAGGAAGATTTTCTGGTTATTATCTACTTAGGAACAGGGGATTTGTCCGAACAGATCAGAGCATTTTCATCAAACCTGGCATCCTGCGTGTAATGAACATAGTGAAAGGATGTGTTAGAGGAAGAACCCTCTCCAGCCTCCCCAGAAGTGCAAGTATGGGACATGATGGGGAGCAGAGGTAACCCTGTGTTGGGAGAACCAGAACTGGTTGCCATGTCTAGTCCCTGTGAGACTGGAGCCAGCAAAGGCAGCTCCAGCCCAACTGGAGTCCCAACTCGAGCGGACCCAGCCGCGGTGGAGGTGATGCTCCCCTCCTGCGCACAGGCTGGGCAAGGGCTAGCCCTGGGCTACAGCATGTTAATCTAAACCCAAATGCTTTTCCAACTCAGTCCCACCGCAGGCCACATCCAGCTGCCTCGGCCAAGAGGATCCATCGGTCCTCTGCGTCACGTCTGACCGCTGGGAGATGTGCAGCACAAAATCCCCAGGATCCACTAAAAAATAAATTTTCTGATATTCACACTGACGTTCCAGTAACAATAACATCATCTGAAACGCAAACACTGGGGAAATGTTTGTTTTGCAAAGTGGGGTAGGAACTGCTACAAAAACAATCCTAATTTTTAAAAACAAAATATTGCCTTGTCAACAAGAAGAAAAAAAAAATGTGTGTATCCAAAGGAAAGAGCCCTGGGAAATGCCCTTTCCCAGGCACGATGACAGGGCTCTGGCAGGACAGTGGTGACAAACAGCCCCATGGCAGCGGGTGAGAGCACCGGGGCTGCGGTGGCCTCGGCAGCAGAAGCCAAGTTCCTCGCTGCTGTTGTCGTTTATAAATAGAAAGGCAGCGAGTTATTATTAGAGCTTGTCAAGTGGGTCTGGAGGAACTACAGCAAACCTTTCCAGATGAGCTGCTTTCCAGTGCAAGCAGAGCTCCTGGGTCACGTCTGGAGGAGAAGGTCCTGAGGAGCACCTTGAGCCTTGGGGACAGGTCTGGGCTGGTCCCAAATGAAGGGCTTCGCCTTGGCACCAGGTCCTGGTGCTCCCAGCATGGCTGGGGCTGGTGTAGCGGCTCCCTCAGGATGGTCTGTCCTCCCCCTGCAGCACCTGTGTTTCCTGTTCCTATGATAACAAGGCAGAGCATCAACAGAAAAACTTGCCTTGGGTCTTTTATCTCCAGCACCTTCCCCAGGAACCTGGAGGACACGGTCAGCACCTGCACGGTCACACCGTCCCCGTGTGAAGGAGGAGGCTGTTTCCCACACTGGGTAGGTGGCACAAGGAGACCTTTGTGTCACATCTCCAGGCTGCCCCAAGACCTCTTGGGCTCATGGATGGGCACAGAAAGAGGAAGATGTGCACCTGGAAACCCACCAGGTATGCTATGGTGGCTTCTGTGTGTGTCCCAGGTTGTCCTCATGCCCCATCCCTGCCACCCTCCTCCAAACCTCTCCTGGAACCACTTTTTTTCTTTTATCTGTACATTATCCCTCCTAAAATCTGTCCCTAATGCTACAAAACCCAGTAGCCCACAGAGATCCAGGACTGAAAATATTTCATTAGCGACTGTCCTTTACAGAGCCAGCAGGGTCAGAGGAAAAGAAAAACAACACACACGTGGCCAATATTTTTTTAAAATAGGATTTGAAAGCAAATCTCTATCTGGCTTAAATTTCAAATGAGAAAATATGGCTATTAATATATGGCAATGCTACTATACCATCCAAACAAAGTGTAAATAAAACCTGCAAGCTTAATGAGGCTCAGGAAAAATAAATTTTGAAAGCAAATCTTTGAAAATCTCTAGGTAATGTCTGTTCCATTTATCATGCTTTGTCAATCAGAAAGTAAAACCAGACTTAGCATAATGAAAAAAATCAAATAGGCTTTTTTTTTTCTCTCTTCTGCTCTAAAATCACAGAAGTATATAGTTATGGAAAAGAAAAAAAAAGGAGGAACTTCTGCCCTCCTGCAGGCACACAGGCAATCTAATTGCAAAGGTTTCTTCCTGCATGTCTGAGCAGACTATGCCAGACTGGAATTTTTTTAATCACAATATTTAAGCTCTCCTTGGCGACACAGAATTAATGCAGTGGTCCTGTCTTGATCTGCCAGAGATGCGAAGGTATCAGTGGTTGATAACTGAGTCACAAGCTGACAATGTGAAAAAGTCAAAAAACCCCATTATTTCCCCAGATATCTGCACCCGGTCAGGTCAGCAGCGCAGCCCCAGCCCCGGCCAGGCTGGGGAGATGCTGAGGACACCAGCAGACAACACGCCTGCAGGGGCTTTGCCTGCGTTTTTTGGGGTGTGAAGTGTTTTGGTGACTGCAGACCTCTGAATCTCCCCATCACTGGATCGGGACCATGTCATGCACCCCTGGAGCTGCTTTGTGACAGCCTGGCCAAGCTTGCCCTACTTGTCCCTTCTCAGCCCCTCCAGCCGTAGTTTCCCCATGGACAGCAATCACAGTTCGGCTCTCTTCCCCTCCAGGGTACAACACGGGGCTGTTTCACAACTTCCACGGCTTTTTGCCCATCTCTCAGGGCTGTGTGGGGATCCTCAGCTAACGGTTCACTGGAGAGCAGTTTGAGATCCTTGGGTGAAAGATTAAATATATGGTTGATGCATTATCCCGGTACAAGCCGTGGCTGCTGCTGTGGACAAGGAACACACGTGAGGCCATTCAGAGGTAGCAGGAGTTGCTTTTACCTCCTGTTCCCTTTGGCAGTGGCCACAATTATTGTGCTTTGAAATCACTCCTGCAGACCATTAGGAGGAGGGAGGGAATCTCAGCAATTAGTCACTCTAAATCATATATGAGCACAAAAATACAAATAATTACACCTCCCCGAGCTCACTGCAATGAGATAGGATTTGTGCAACTCACATAGATTCATATTTTGTTTCCAGGGCCAGCAGTACTAAGGATTTCTCTCTCTGCAGTGCTGAGGGATGCTGTAAAACCCACGTTTGAATGTTGTGTCTCTTCCCAAAGGTGTGGTAAGGATGAGAACTGCAGTGACCATAAAGCATTTTCAGCCTGTGCAAGCAGCGTTACAGGGCTCTGCCCATCACAGCCCCCTGCGTGTGCTACTTGTTTAAGGACCCGCAGGAGAAAGCAAGGATAGATTGTTCTTCTCCAGCAGGGCTCCAGGTGGAGCCCCTCAAAAGAGAGGACAACTCCTGTGGGCTCTGAGCAAGATGCTGCAGGGGAGGAGTGCCTGGTCGGGCTGGGAAAGCTGCTCAGACCCTGCTGCCAGCACGATGCCGTGAGCATCCTGACCTGGCCACCCGCAGGGATGCTGGCTCCAGCGCAGCACTGGGACTTTTTCTGGGGACTTCAGTGGGGACCACTGGGGACCAGGGTCCTGACCCAGGAGCTGAGAGCACGTCCTTGAAGCTGTGAAGACACAAAACTCACCCAGACTCACACCCCAGCCCAGCGCCCTGTCCATTTCAGGATATGTCCCAGGAACATCAAGTCCTAGAGAAGGAGTTTTCCTGGTTTATTTACAACCTGTTCTCCCCAAAATAACTACAGGAGTTCCTGGGCCTTGTAGTCAGCAGCTTTTCCCAGCATAACACCAGGGAGCATAGCTGAACCATTGTGTTTTAGTTCATGTATTTATTTATTCTTCCTCATTTTGAATGTGCAATATCACAGCCACCGAGTTATAGATACTGCCACTAACAATAGCTGGAAAAAGTTGAAGCCATTTACGGACACTGAAATCTAGCTAAATAGAAAAGCTTTTGAACATTTTGCAAGACCAGCTTTAAAAACAGGATGTGCAAATCCTTTATTTTGGGATGTGCTTATCCCAGCGATCAGATGTTCCACCCTGCTATCCCTGTCACAGCAATAAAAGCCCCACAAAAATTAAAAAAAAACGAAAAACAAAAAACAAAAAAAAAACCCCAAAGCAGAAACTTTAAGTTAAGCCCAGGAAAAAATAAAGGGAATTGCTGTGCTACAAAGGGAAAAAATGTGCTGCGGATCTCAGTGGCACCCAGGAGCACCCTCGGGTGGGGGGGGCTCCTCCCTGCCGCCTGCGCTGACCCAGGGCAGACACCGGGATGCAGCAGCATTCCCATCTCCTTCTCACCTTTCCTGGCACCAGGATGAACTAACTCCACTTCAGGCAAAAATAAAAAAAAATAAAAATAAAAAACAACCCAGCCTTCTGTCACGCTGGGAGGATTTGGTGCTGTCATTTCAGCCGAGGAAGGCATCTCCCGCGGAGGAAGATGAAATGCTGTAATCCAGGGCTGGCGACACGGAGGAGCTGCTGGATTCCTCAGCAGGATGCACCTGGCAGGTGCTAACCACAGACGTGCTCGAGTTAATGCCTTCTGCTGCTCGCAACAAGTGCGAGACGCAGCGAAGAGACGGGTTGATCCCTCGGTATTAAAAATAGCAGCAGGATGGGGTTAGCAAGGGAGCAAAACCCAGCACGGCAAACCAAGCATGTCAGCGGGATGGGGACAGTCTGCTCCAGCACAGGACCAGCAGAGGTGGCTGTCCCTGCAAGCTCAGGCTGGGAAGGGGGAAAAAAATGTCTTGGGAAAAATGCAGAGGAGGAGAAATGGGTTCAGGGTGGGTTTAAATGCATTCCAAGACAGCCGCACCTGGAGGCGGTCGTTGCAGTCTCCTGATGTGGTGGCAGCCCGGGTTTTGTAGGGATTGATTTTGCTTCCTCGTGAGCAAAAAGGCAACGTGGGAAGCTCAGCAAAGGGGGAAACGGGCTCGTCCTTCAGCCCCGCAGCAAAGGAGGTAAATAACCGGTGCTGCCACTGCCAGCACACTCAGGATTTAATGATTGCTGCTGGTTGAAAGTGATGCTAACACCGTGAAGAATTTTCCTTTTTTTCAGTTTTGAAGCTGAAAAAAAATCCTTTCGAAGTTCAAGACAAGCTTTCAGAAAAATGCCCCCCACAGCAGGGCAGTCCCAAGGGCCATCCTTTCGAAGTTCAAGATAAGCTTTCAGAAAAATTCCCCCCACAGCAGGGCAGTCCCAAGGGCCAGCACAGAGACATCAGTGGCCTTCCAGCATCGGGGAAGAGCACAGTGGATGGTTTTTTGGGTGTTGTCTTTCAGGGTCTTCTAATTTTGGGTCCAGCACTTTCATCCCAGGCATCCCTTTGCCCTCACAGATTTCCCTACTAGACCCCTGAGATCTGCAAAACCGTGGCTGCAAAACAGACTCGTGATAATGTTCTCTCCATCCACCTCGCAGGAGTGTTGAGGGTCCAGGGCAGCTGCCAAGGGTTAATGAGCAAACTGTCCTGAACGAACCGGGCTGTTCAACGAGCATCCCTCCCCCAGGTAATGTCTGGTGATGAGACTATACTACGGTAATTCCTGCAACGAGGAGGGAGTTCATAGGTGAAGCGAGACAATCCTCTCTCCTCAGCTGGATCACCGTTCCAGCCAAGCTCATCTGCATTAATCTTACACTCATTAAAATCAGTCGTTCTGTTTCTAATTCAACCGGCGCTGCCAAGCTCAAGAATTAAAAATTCATGAGCCAATGTCCCTGAAAAAAAAAAAAAAACCAAAACCCTAAGTTCGTCTTAAGCAGCACAGACTTTTAAAACAATTGTAAGAAATGTCTAGCTGCTCCTTTGTGCTTGAAGCTTTCAGCTCACGTTTTCATGATGGATAGGAAAATGAACAAAAGCTGAAATTTTTACACAATTGTGTAAAGCTGGTGCTTCCTGGAGGCAGCCTCACAAACTGCATCACTTGTGATGAAAACCAAGAGACTGAGCAACACAGGAGGGACGAGCTCATTGGGTTCCCCTTATCCTGCCTCAACACAAGTGTCACCACTGAGGGGACAAAAACTCCACCCTGCAGCCCCCAGGGCAAGCTGTCCACAGGGTGTTGCTGCAGTGAGGTCAGGGGCCTGGAAATTACGTCAGCAATATTTTTCCAGCCTTGGTCTGGAGGAGACCCCCAGTTGGCAGCCCCCAGCCCCTCCAGAGCCATGAGAGCAGCATCAGACCCATTACAGCGATGCAGGACCTGGTGTAGACCCAGCCACAGGCAGCAGCCAGCAATGGGCAGGGCTGTGGGAAAAGCCAAGGCAGCACATCCCAGCAGGTCATGCTTGGGTTGGCATCCAGCATCCACTACAGATCTCACCTCTGTGCCCCTCAGTCCCCTGGTCCTGTTTCCCAGCACCCACCCATTGATTTCTGCCCTTAAAGTCTACATGGACAACACAGACTTTCCTCTCCAGCAAGCAGCCAGATGTTCTTGTGGATGCAGAGCAGCACCCAGGAGGAATGTGCAAGTTAACAGCAAAAGTAAATAATTACTTTTCAATTCTTTACGTGTGAGCAGCAAACTAGACGTGATTTCCAATATGCTCCTAATTAAGCCCACCGATGACAATAGCTGGAGAGCTGGAGACAAAGACAATAAACACCATTGATTCGAAGCAGATGGGAACTCAGAAAGGGCTCTCCAATATTTTTTTTCACTAGCCAAAACTAAACAACGTTTTGAAGAGTGCCAGAGACCTCCCAGCTCATGACAACACCCAAGGTCCCAAATGGCCTTTGCTGGCCGGGGCTGGAGCGATCACGCCGTGCTGTCTGGGTCTCTCTCCACAATCGCTGCCCTTTTCCCTCGGAGAAAGGCACCGTGTTTACAAAGTAGAGCTCACGTAGGAAAACATTGAGCCAGGCCAGTGCAAAAACCAGCCCTGGGAAAAGGTTAGGATTAACTCCTCTGGAGCTGAGCAGAGTTCGCTTCCTAGAGGAGAAGGAGCAGAAATAAAGAGGGGCTGGCAGCGAGCACTAGCGGCTGTTGCTGCAGTTATTTATAGAAGGCATTCATTTCCTTCACGATCTGGATAAATATCCATTAGCTTTCGAGGTGATGAATCAAGTATTAATTAACCTACTGGGGGAAAAAAAATAATATGGATATTAATGTTTTAAAAGGAAGCTTCCAGCTGAGAAAAAAAGGAAGAGAGCTAATGTGAACTTCTCAAATAAAGGCTTGTTGTATTGGGAAGGAGCAATGGGCACAGAACAGACCCGTTGGAGACACTTACTGGGAAGGTCAGACTCTGCTTCGGAACAGGAAAAAAAAAAAAAAAACTGTGATCTTGGCATGTCTGTAGAGCTTCAGGGTGGAGAAGAGTTTGGAGTGAAAACTGAATGGGTGTTTTTCACGTGGCAGTGACAGCACCCACACCTCTTCTAGCTGCCACTCCGGCCAGGACACGGAGCCACTGTCCCCAGGAAACCATCACACACCCCGGCAGGGTGGGCAAAGTCATTTCTCCTTCAGACACCGATGCACCGATTGCTTTTTTCCTTCTAAGTTCCCTCTAGATGTTCAGACTACAGACCAGACCTTGCTTTTAGTGCAAGCAATAAAAATCCAGAGCAGCCACCAGGAAACGAGCAGAACGGCCAGAACACGCTCTGGCTGTTACACGCTCACGTAAACGGGAGGAGACCTCAGCCCTCTGCCTCCCCACCTTCCCTCTCTCGCTCTCGGGGACCAGCTGAGCTAACTCTCCATTTTTTTGGACTTCCCACAAAGCAGCAGCATCCCACGGAGACCGGTGGGGCTCAGCTCAGAGTCAGCATGAGTAACACGGAGAAAAAGAGAAATTCTTCCTGACAAAGAAGGCTGTTTTCTGAGCAAACATGTCAACATGAGATGTGACACCCCAACTGGATGGCAAAAAGACAAATTTCCAGGTGGCACTGATACAAGACCTGCAAGACCACCGTACCATCAGCCTGGGACAGCTTGGCCCCATCCCTTCTCCTCTCTGCAGAGCCAGGCAGCTTCCAAGTGACATAAATCAGAAGTTTGGACTGATCATTTTGCAAACTGAGACACAGCTCTCCTGTAACCCAGGAGGCACGGTGTTTAATGAAGCACAAACGATCCTGTATTAGATGTGGTCTTCAGGATTGGCTTCCTTTGCTCCACCCTCACATACCCAAACCTTTAACAACTTCAAGCTCTTTTTTTTTTTTTTTAATTTAAGAAAAAATAAAAAAGCATATGCAGTCAGCCTGTTCCTGCACATTTTTAGCTTTTTTTTTTCCCCTCTACATATTCCCCAGTTCTCTACCCACACATACCCACACTACAGACAAAGTATCCTAAAAAAAATTGAAAGAGGTCTAAAAAAACCAACAGTAATCCAGGGTGTCATCCACTTCCAGGAATGCAAACTGGCTTAAGAAACCACAACTTCTTTTTGTTGTTGTTATTTTTTGCATGGGGCTTCTTTTTTGTTCCAGTGTTTTACAATCTTCTGTTTTTAAAACTGTCATGAATTCACCCCTTCTTCACCCTCCTCAGCCCTCTCTCTCCCCAGCTATATTCAGAAAATATTTCTCACCAGCCTGGTATAGCTCACATTTCAGGGCAGAGCAAATGTCTGTGCATGGGGAGGATGGAAGGGTTGATGAGTCAATTAAGCACCTAATAAAAAATGGATTTTAAAAATTCCCTTCCCGACTGTGAGCGTGATGCCAGCCACCACAGCCACAAAACCAGCGCTGCCAGCTCGGTCCAGCCTGCCCAGTGCCTCCCTCGCAGACACAGAATGCTTTCCTACAGCGAGCCCGCTCTCATCCCGCATTAGATGTCCTGTACGATGAGGCATCTGCCACTTAATGGGAGAGACAACATCTCAGCCTAATAAATCCCATTGCCAGAAGGACTTCCGTGCTGTCACCAATGCTCTCTTCACTATACAGCCTTCCCCCTCCGCATGCTCCTGTTCATCACCGTGCCTTGCAGACCTCACCTATTATGGATTATTAACTCACTCCCAGAACCGGCAGCTCAGCTCTTCAAACCCGCTGCTCTTACAGCCACCTCTTCCGTTATTCCCATCACTCCAGCCACAACTTTCTGAGTCTGCAAGGGCAAGCCCTGGAGATGCCCGATTTGTCATGCAGATGCCATTTGTCATACAGACTGCACCCACCGCCGCCTTTTTCCAGGCACGCACTAAATTGGAGAGGGTGGATGCGAGGGATGGTGCCTATTCATCCTCCTTGCAGATGGCCAAGCCACAAAGCACCCAAGCGAAGCCACACGCTTCCTTCCAACCTCCTGGCCTTGGCTGAGACCCAAACCACTCACCGGTGGACTCCCGTTGGGCTTGCACGCGCTCTCATCGTGCATAACCTTCTCTTGTACTGCAGCCGTCCTGGCAACACGGCTGAATGTGCTCATTTCCCACGTAGGCAGTGCAATCTGAGAAATCTGAGTATTTCAGGTTAGATTTTGGTTTCTTGGGACAGGTTTAGACAAGAAAATGGAACAAAACGTCCTGAGCTTTGGCAGGTTAGAGCAGCAGCGATTTCAAGCAGAACACAACTCTGCAAAATCTGTACTAGTAAAAAACAATTCCATACTACAAAGAGCTGAATTTTTAAAAGTCATTGTAAAACCAGCCATTTAATAACTAATAATCCTGCAGGACACAACCAAGCTGGACAGATATCACAAAGGAGCACAAAGACATTTCTGGGGCTCCGTCAGCCCTCCACAGAGCCCGCTACGAGGCACATCAGCCAGCCGTGCTCCCCAGCAACTACTGATGCCAGCAGCCAACTGGACTGGGATGAGGGCTGGTGTGGCTGTGCTGATCATAGGCTGGAGTAACCGAAATCACCGTGGAATGGAAGGCTGGAGGATCATGGCATGCTTGTTTCCATCGACAGCTTTACATCCCTCCCACAATGGAGCCGGTGGTTTCCGTTGTAGGACAGACTCTTCTGCTGCACCAGGAGGGCCCCTGGTTAATTTTGCTTGGGCTAAATATGACCAGTTTTGTGGCTGGGTAAAGAAACTTAATTTGTCATGCAATCAAACTTCCTTAGATTTTTATTTTCCTTTTTTGTCAGTGAGCCCTGAGGACACCAGGAGGAGCCCAGGCAGGAGCCCCCAACCCCAGAGAGGATGAGGTCCATGGGGTCAGTGTCAACGCCAGCAAAACGGAGCAGGAAGAGCATCAGCTGGGTAAGGATTTATCAGCCCAGACTAATGCATGTATTTTCCACTGGACAAGCCTATCCTCCTCTCACCAGCACAGCACAGCCCATGAGAGTCATGACCCAGATTATAAAACCTGGGTTTCTAGCTGCTGGCTGGAGATAGCACATCCCAGAGTAACCAAATGCAGGGGAATGATACTGTCCTTGGATCTGTCCTTTTCAGCCAGGAAAACAAGTTAATGTTGGTGTAATTAGAGAGCGATCGTTATTTGCCATTGAGCTTCATAAAAATGTGAGGAAAGGTGGATGAATTTTAATTAGATCTGGGAGAAAAAAATGAGTACCTGGCTAGACGGCGGAGAGATGAACTCATTACTTCATCCATGTCTCAGTCTGCTGCCTGTTTTCCTCTGCAACAGGATGATCAGCCCAGGCTGCAGACAGGGACTTTGAAAAGCAAATAATAATCCTTCGGAAAGAGCCAGGCCAGCACTTTATAATTCCTGCATCTCTGAACTGAAGTCTTCATACAGCCACGTTGCTAGTGAGACTGATGGGCGAGCATTCAAAATCCTAGAAATCTGAAGGGGAGCACTCCCCCATCAGGAGGGGACCCCAACAGAGCTCCCTACAGATTGTTCCAGATGGCTCCTGCAGCTGCCAGACTTTTCCACAGATTTCCCAGGTCTGATTTTCTTCTCCGAAACAGCCTGGGCCTGAGCTGCGCTTTCCATCTCAGGAATGCACAGCTGCGAAAGTGAGGACTCGCGTCTTCTTGCAGAGCATGGCTCCAGGAGTGCAGATTTGTGCCCAAGCCATCAAAGCCACGCTGAGATCGGGGTCACATTCGTGCTCGCGCTGCATTCAACGAGGGATGGGCAGCTGGGGGGTGCAGACACCCAGTTGCCTTTGGTGCATGGAAAAAAAGGAATGGCAAAAGCCATCCGGAATTTGAAGACCAAAGGAAAACAACCTAAACTTGTAACTAGATCTAAGTTTCTAGGGTGTAGAGAAAGAAACAGCAATTCATCAGCCTCCTATCCCCAGAGAGTCGGTGGAGCAAGGTTCACATCGGAAAACACTTTCTGCTCTTCTCAAGCACTCAGATCCCCTGTGAAAGTCACTGTTCCTCTCACTGAGTCAGATTCGATGTCTGTGGGCTTTATAAAGACTAAAATAATCCGTTTGCTATTATTGATCCTTGTATGGTTAGACCAGAGCAGGGAGATCTCGTGTGTCGAGGGGCTAGCTGACAGTCCTGCGTACCCCTCCATGGCACCGCAGGTGCACCAGCACCCCTCCCCAGCCAAACACACGAGTCTAATCCCCATGGAAGTCAGTGAAATATATCCATGTATGTCCTTAAAGTTAAGCACCTCTCGAAGTGTTTTGCCAAACAGAGTCTTGTGGAGTGAGCCAGCAAGGTGACAGCAACCATGCCTTCAGCTCCTGGGTGGGCTGATGCCTGGTCCAGGCAGGAGATGCTCAGCGCAGCGGCAGGATTGGACCCCCACAGCATCGCTATGGTTAAGGGAGTGCATCGCGGAACTGAGGTCTCATGTCCTTCCCTCGGCAATTTTAAACACCAGCGCTGCCCAAGCAACCAGCAGTGGTACAGTCTGGGGCAAAAACCTTACGTTTCACAAAGAGCTGACAAAATTGGGCAACATCTAGTCTCCACCAGTGGCATGGTCTTTGCAGGCAGGGAACTGTACCAGTCCCTAGAAGCCGCAAGACCCAAGCCCCCAGCTCTGAGAGATGCTGTGTGTCAAAGCTTCACCTAGCACATGCTCCCTGCCTTTCCCGTCCTGCTGGGAAGAGCTTGGCTCCAAACCCGGCGGCTGACCACAAGCCCTGTCTGCACGAATGTATTTGTTAAAATACTCGTTCACACTGCAGCCACGGCGCTGGCTGGAAGAGCATATATCAGGCTTTTTCTCAAACAAAACCCATTCCAACTGTCTGGTAGGACACCACAATCTGCCATCGCGCTGCTTTGAAGGGTTTGCAGTGCACAGCAGCACTTTATGTCTGCAGTAGTTTCCATAACCCAGTCCAAGAGAGGCTGTGAACAGGAAGGAGTTGGGCACTCGTGCAAAGACCATTAAAGTCAAGGGGAATATTTCCATTGACTTGAGAGCGTTTGGCTCCCAGCCCTGGATATCAGGGTCTGCTGTGCAGGATTTAGAGTAGGAGCAGGGCTTTGCAGGTTTTCTCAGCATTGGTTACAGAGTTCAGCGCAGAAGCTCTCTGGCATGTTGGTCCCTGACACATGACCCACGTATGATGTGTCGGTCCAAGAGCTTTGCAGGAGGCAGCATCCAGCAGTCAGAGACATCCTTCGCACTCCTCGTGGGCAGCATGTGCCTGGGAGAGGAGCAAGACTCTAAAGAAGGAGCTATTCAAACCACGAGCTTAGGGAAAACCTCCGCCTCCTTGGCAGATGCTCATTCCTTGGGCTGGGTTTAGAAAAATAGAGGTGACCAAGCTCTGCTTCAGCCTTCAGAGGGAAATACAGAGAGACAAGAGTGTGCTCAGCTGCGAGAAACTTGATGCCAGAAAGAGGAGAAAGGAGGGTGGAGAAGGAAATGCTTCCTGATGCCAGGGGTGACCCAAACCAACCCTGCACAGCCGAGCTCTGCCAGCAGACTCCTGGAGCCAGACGGGACAGAAACATCCAAAGCACAGATTGCTTTTGGTGGCTGCAACCTCACACTGACAGTGCCGTGTTCAACAGAATGGGCTTCGAGCAGCAAGTGTCACTTTTCTAAGCTGACTCAACAGCGATTTGACTCGAGAGTGATGTGCCAGCCCAAAGATCCCCTCTGCAGGGCGGTGGGCTGGGGGTTCCCCATTTGGGAGCATCCCTCAGCTCCACCAGCCTGGAGGGAGCTGTGGTCCCCCCACCACGGGACATCAGGTGTGGCTTTTCATTTCCAGAGGGATGTGGTTTTGGGAAATGAGCTTTGCTACCACCTGCTGCAAGTTCACCAGTTTAGTGGGACAAATTGCCAAATTCAACAGGAACTCGGGTCTCGTTAGCGTGACTGAGGCTTTGTCAGAGGGAAGGCTTCTCAGCTTCCATTCACAGGACGCGCTGAGCGATGCCGTGGCAGGAGTTCAAGGCAGGGCGGTGTACACCGTTGTGTTACGAAGTCTAGACAGCGCTGGAGCCCTGCAAAAAGGCAAGAGAATGCCTTTTCCCTGCCCTCGCATGCTGTTCAAATCCCAGCAGCATTCCTCAACCAGGAGCGACGCAGGGAAATATTTAATCCCCCTATTCAAACAGACCCTTTTGCACCTTTGCCTCCCTTGAAAACCTCCACCTCCAAAGCTCTGCCTGGAAGGTGGGAGGTTGCCAGCGTTGCTGCACACACGCCAGCACAAACTCTCATTTGGCCAAATGCTTCCAGGTTCCTCAGAGGAAGGAAGTAGGGAAGAAAAAATTTTTAAAAGCACCTAAATCCCATGTTTTTATTCCTACCTGGAATGAAAACAGCACCTTGGAGCAATTCTTGAAATATCTGCTTTCAGCTAGTTTTATTCCTCCCTTTTCCTCCCTCTGAGCTGAGCAGGGAACCCACCTGCCTGAGACTTCCCAGCCTCCTGGACCTCCCAGCAGCGCTCCCTCCTCCGGTAAAGGACGCCCAGCTGAAAAGGGTCCAAGCAGCTGCACATCGGTATCTGCAGCCAGCCTCGAAGGAAGCAGGCGACGGTTTGAACCAAAATAAAAAATAATAAAACAAAAGTAGTTTGAATTTATTGGAAGGTTTCTGGTGGGCTCTAGCTGCTAAATGGACTTTTCGCGAGCTGAGGGGCAGCTTGTGCTTAGGCAGCATTTAATCAGCTCCTAAATACAACCTGGGGGCAAGGCTGGGGGGAATGGGCAGCACTTTTCTACCCATTGCCAGAAACAGGGAGAACATCTGGGCAATGCTTCCCTGCCTTTAACTGTTCAAACTGCGGCAGGGGCTGGTGGCAAGGACTCAGCCATTCAGCAGCAATTCAAAGGGAAAAATAGGATCAAATTCTGATCCTTTAAAATTCGCCAGGCTGCCTCGGACTGCACACCGAGCACGTACGCTTTTTCCTTAAGTGGATTGATAAGCACTCTGAATCGGTATTAACGCATGCCAGATGCTGAGGAATCATCTCCCACTTATGGCAATTACGAGGATGTCCCAGAATCCAATAAAGCAACTGAGAGGACGAGCATCTGGTGTGGTTGTCAGGCCCTGACACAGCAAGATAAATCTATGTAATAAAGAGGTGTGATTTTTTTTTGTTTGAGTCATATGCCATTTAGCACTGGATACATGTAACTCCTCCGCCCTTTGGGGGTTTTTCTTGGGAGGAGATGAGCAGAGCATCCCTCCTCCAGCGGGATGCTGAGCTGTGCTCCCCTGGCTCTGCCCTTTCTCTGCCGAAATCCAGCTGCCATGTGTGGATCCTCCGACTCCATCAGCATCACCCAGCCACAGGTCTCCATGGGGAGCTGTACAAAGCGACCCTGCGCAGCCATCAGACAGCACCTCCAAGCAGAGGAACCACCGGGTGAGACCACCTCCCTCTCCCTGACCTTGTCCCCTCCATGCTTCCAGCCAAGGGCAAAGCCCCACAGCTGGAGATAAGGGAATCCACCACGTGTTCAGATTTGTTAAAAGACTTACACCAGCCACAGGTCTCCATGGGGAGCTGTACAAAGCGACCCTGCGCAGCCATCAGACAGCACCTCCAAGCAGAGGAACCACCGGGTGAGACCACCTCCCTCTCCCTGACCTTGTCCCCTCCATGCTTCCAGCCAAGGGCAAAGCCCCACAGCTGGAGATAAGGGAATCCACCACGTGTTCAGATTTGTTAAAAGACTTACAAAGCGGTGAAGCAGTGAAGGTTAATTCCAACATAAATGAGCCAAAAAATAATCATCATGCACGGGGAACACTGAGGATTACACAACAGCAATCTCATCTAGGGCAAACGTGTGGCTGAACAGCATTTTAAAAATACTTAATGGATAATTCCTAGAAGTAAGAGCCAGCAAATTTTATTCATGTGCAAGGCAGCAGAGATGAGCTATATTTAATAGAGGAAAGAAGATAAAAGTAATCTCCAAAGGTCTGATAAAGCAGACGCTGTGCTTGGATGTACTTGGTACATCCTTCTGCACTAAACGCCAGCAGAGCTACGAGGATGTTTTTCTCGGTTTGGAGAGCAACTCAGTCGGTTTTAAGATCAGAAGCAGTCATTAAAACATCTCATATGAGCTGCTCTCCACCACAAGCCAAAATGTTTCAAGCGGTAACTGAGCAGGGTCAGAGGTTGGATAATTTAGAGCTATTTGCAATGGGTCACACGCCAGCCTTCGCCCACAGGCAGGGGCCAGCCCAGCCCCAGCCCTTCTCCCACGAAGCTGTTCTGTAATTCATCCCCTGCCCTCACAAACAAATCTGACTCCCATTTTCCTTCCCAGAGCTTTCTCAGACAACATGCGGAAAATGAGCTGAGGAAGAGCAGAGCATGAAGAACAGTAGGTGAGCAAACATCGGGGACCATCGGTGCCAGCAAGTGCCACCCATCGGGGACCACGAGCCCACCTCTGGAATCACCATGAGCATCCTCCCGGGCTCCCAACCCTCCCAGCCTGCCAAAACACACCCTGGCAGGAAGACTTCCAGAAGATGTCCAAGCGGTCCTTGGAGAATCTGCTCTTTCTTTTCATTCTGTTTTCCTTTGGGCTTTTCCTACAGCAGAGCTTTTTCTCCGTGTAATTTCCTACAAATATCTGAAAAGAAACATGACCAGCATCTGTTGTCAGAGCAGCATCTATTTAAGAAACATTGAGCAGACCAGAAGTCACATAATGTCCTTACAGTGTCACTTACGATGTTAACATTGAAATCATCTGAAAAGTCAATTTTTATGTAAATTTGTGCTCATTGTCTCCTTTTTCTAAGATTAAAATGCTTGGCATCAGTTCCAGGTTTGCAGGACTGTGGATTCAATTTGCAGAGGGTGCCTGGGAGAGAGGGGAATATTTTTTCCTAGAGAATAATCCTGCTTGTCTGAAACATCTCAAAGGCTATGAAACCATCATGCTCGATCCTGGCTTGTGTGAAAGTCAAAGTTTAAAACATAAATAAATAAATAAATAAACAAACAAATTTGGAGTCAAACTCACCTTGCTCCTTTCCAGAAGATGCTGGTTTCCTTTTTCAACCTTTGTTTAACTTTGATCCTTTCTGTGTTTGAGCTCTGCCTGTCTCTGTGTACCCAGTGCCTGGGCTAACGAGTTCCCCTTCTATCACACAGCGTTACAGCTACATGAAATACACTTTCAATGTTCCATTAGGGAACCCTAACATTCTCAATAAGGGGACATTACAAACGGACTTTAAAGTATAAATTCAGTGACTCAGGGTAAAATGTAATTCATACGCAATATTGGACTTTAAAAGCATTGTTTAAATATTTAACCAATTCATGCACCCAGTCCCATTGCAGGGAACACAGTTAAGGTATTTTGGCTCCCAATTTTCAGAAAGTACCTCTGTGACAGAGCTTTCCTAAGGGCTTGGTGCAAAGTGCTGCCAGCAGCACCGGCTGCAGAGCTGTGCGGAGAAAGGTGCTGTGCAGAGAAAGGTGCTGTGCTTTGGGGGACCAAAAAGTCCAACTGGAGAACCCCCGGCTTAGCTAAACCAGGCTATTTCACCAGGTTTAGAGACCTCTTCACTGTTCAATAAAATACTGTGCTAACCCTGGGAAGCAGGGGTTTCCCTGACCAGTTTTCATATGAACATCAGACATCCCTGCACATGAACATGGCTCTGCAGTTCCACCAGCCAGGACACAAACGACGAGGGCTCCACAGCCTTTTTGGTTCCCACCATCCCATTAGACTAACTACCGAGGGCAGGCAGAAACACTCCCTCTCTGTGGTCACCGCACGCAGCAGATGAACAAACCCCTTCCATGGGCATTTGCCTCTGGATGAGCAACGAAGGCAGAAATGAAAAATCCACAAACAGGCACAAAACCCTCCACAAGAGCTCTTGTGTTACATCCAGTAGCTCACTGGAGAAATGTGATGCTACAGAAATAGTTTGGCTCCAGCTGAACCCATGTGTGAACACAGATTGTTAAGTGGAATCATTCGTGGTGCATTGACTTTCACCACGTTCTTCCCAAATGACTGTAATTTTCAGCCTATCTCCTATGATGATATAGCCTGAAATTCCCCTGTGGCACTTTAATAAATAGTTTAACCTGAGATATAATTTACTAAAGATTTAAGTGTGTGCTCAGGAAGATCTATTTCTGTTGTAGGAACTTGTATTAAAATTGGCATCACCTCTCTCCAGGGCTCTGTGCTTGGCTGAAGTCTACCTGTGCCCTTTCCCATGGACTGCAGAGACTTCAAAATGTGGAAAGAAACAAGGTCAGAGATGTTTTGCACTCTTGGAGGTCCTAGGAGAGGAGAAAAGCGACCTTCTCAAGCCCTGTCCAGAGCCCCTGGCTGCACCTTGGTTCCCCAGGTCCCAAAATCCACACCACTGTGACAAGGTGCAGAACAGCAGAAGAAGTGGGCACAGCTGAAAGGGACGGCTGGTGGTGACTAAGGGTTAATAAGGAAGTCAAGGAAGGACTGAGTTGACTAACAGATGAGTCTTCTGCTGATAAGAGGCTCCTCCTTCTGAGCCTCATTAAAACTATCCTGATTATTTTCTTGCTAAAAAAAAAAAAAAAAAAAAAGTTATTGCTGGTTCACCAGCAAGACAGTGAGTTTTCTGCATCCGCATTGGGATGAACCAAGCCCTCCATGGTAGCTGCCCCCCCTAAAGCTGTACGAGAGGGCAGATTGAGTCAAAGATCATCGTTCTGGCTCAAGAACCCATGTCTAACATGCTAGCAGCATTTTATAGAGAGACATCTGAACCGACAAGAAGTCCCAGTGCCACAATTGCATCTTAATTTGCTCTGAACACACGACTGGGCTGAAGACAGACGCGGTTCCTCCCGAGTGAACGCTCGCAGGCTCAGCAGCAGGGTGCTGATTCCTGTTAGTGCAAGAGATTCACTGATTCTCTTTATTTTACATCCTACTCGAAAGAAAACTAAAAGACCCTCAACGTTACTGTTGACTTCCAGCAAAGTGAGAAAACAGGAAGCCAAGCTGGCAAGCAGCTAAGGCCCAAATAGCTCAAGCTGGTTTGATGGCAGGAAAGCTGGAGAAGCCAGCAGGCATCAGTCTGGATGTCAATCGCCCAGATCCAGCAGACACATCTATTCCAGCATCGTTAGGAAAGGAGCAGTTGTCCTCCTGAGGTCCTTCCCAGCTCCTCCATTTGTTCTGATTTTTTTTTTAATTTATGCTGCATTTATTGTAGAATAATCTATTTAATCAATTCTTGTGGCATAGCTCCCCTTGCCCTGTTCCAAAATCGTTATTTTTATTACTGAATTCTGTGTCCACAAAGATTGCTTGCCCAGAAGAGTTATTGCCAAACAGCACGTTCCCGGCAGCCAGCCGCCAAGCCAAGGTTAAGATGACCCCGGTGAGTGGCAGAGATTAATATGGTCAGGAGGGGGAAAAACAAATACAAACACATGCACAAAGGAAAAAAAAAAAAAAAAAAAAAGCTCAGGAAAAGCTGAGCAGGGATGCGGTGCCACAAAGGCAACAGGTTGCTGCTGCAGTTTGCTTTTGACCATCCCAATTTACTGATGCTTTTTAATTATCAATTGTAATTGCAGATTGAAGCTGAAAGGGCTTTCCCTGCTCCCCTCAGTAAAACACACAATAATTAAAAACAGTTTGTGATTGAGAAGTTCATTCCTTTTCCTTTTCTTTCTGTTGCAGCTTTGAAACAAGAGAGCATTTGCAAAAAATCAAGGTATACAGAAGTGCTGGAATGAAATAATAACAGCAACAACAACAACTGGCTTAGATTTTCCTTTTGAAACTTGTTACTAAGCCCCAACCCAAACAAGTGGATGGTTGACTTCAGACTGGAGTTTGGGGACCCAGCTCTGTCCCCAGCCCACCTCTGCAAGGAGCCATCATTTTCCTCCATCCCGCTCTGCGGTGCCCTTTCCACCTGCAAACACAAAAGCCAAAGTCTCTCCTTCTCCCCAGGACTGATCCCTGGGCACCTCCAATGCCATCCAAGGTCTTTCTCAAATCCATGATCTCACCTATAACAATACATCCCCAGGACAAACCAAGAGCATCCAAGCTTTAACAGTTTCACTTTTTCTCCCTACCAAAACCAGCCATAATTTCAGAGCCTGTCTGCCTGCGGTTTTCACTGGGACAAGATGCGCAATCGTAACAGCAAACAGCAGCCACAATTGTATAGTTTCCTCTAAATAATTTAAAGCACTGTTCTTGCAGACAAAGAGGAGTCAGCCAGCCTCCTCCACAGAGGGGCACAACACACAAACTCCATTTATCTCATAACTTCTTATCTCCTGATAAACCAATTTTTTTTATTTTTTTAATAATATCTACTCTTGAGGATAAAGGTGTCCCAGCTGCTATCGCAGCCTACCATGCCCACAAAACAGAGACCGGCTATTTTCTTTCGTGGTCTGGATGAGCTGGTAGCAGGCTGGGAGTTGGAGGTTTGGGATCCATCTGTGATTTTCCTACCAATGGAAGACAGCACAAAGCCCTTCATTTCCTCTGTTTTGTAAACAACCCTTCTCCCATCCACTGACACACATTTAAATCGTTATCTAGGGACTCCCACACCAATCCTCGGCGGTTTTACTAAGAAACTGGTGGGCAGATGAGCTATTGCAAGATTTGGAAAATGTTACAGCAGCTTTGGAGGGAGGTTCAAACCCTCTGCCCCGGGTTTGGGTGCCTGGCCCAACGGCAAAGGGAACAGCTGTGCCTCTTCCCAGCCCTTCTGCTTGGTTTCCACCACACCGCCTGCTAACAATAGAAAAAATATAAAAGTTCCTCTCTTTGAAAGCCATTAAAATAGAAAAAAAAAAAACAAAACCCTCTGCAAACAATCTGCATTTTATCTTCCTAATGACTCTAAAGCCTCCACTTGTATCCAAAAATAATTGCACTCAGCAAGGGTCGGAGAATATTCTTATCAAACCATGGACCAGATGTTCCACTGAGACCATTACACAGTTAACTCCCAATAAAAGTAATTCAACAAACTAAACACTGGTTGAAGAATGTGCACACACAGCCCAGCACCGTTTGCAGATGAGAAAAGTGATGTGCTGTGATTTAACCTCTACCGACACCGATGCGCTGTTCCCGTCCTCCTTGGCAAAGGCGACACCAGCCAGCGCATCCGGCTGTTGGATTGTTTTGCTTTTACTTATCTTGGAAATCAGATCTCATAAACTCAACGCAAGCTGAGCCACTGGCCGAACAGCCAAAAACCCAGCGTTGCTTCAGAGGTCAGTGCTGGTTTCCAGTCCACCCAGCACATCCAAGACAAACAGCCCGTGTCACCCGCTCCGCAGGGGACGTACAGGCAGGGACAGACAGCCCTGCCCGCGTGCTGCTGCTGCATGTGGGTCACCACCACCCTTCTCCATGAGCTCTGCCTGTTACAAACCTTTTTCTTTAGGCTCCAAGGGTTGGTGACCATCAGCCAAACTTCAGAGGAGGGAGCAAAGCCGGAGCCTTCTCAGACCCCGTGCATGGGGCAAGGGCTTCAGGACTTGGTCACCGTCCTGGGACACGACGGTCTGGTGTTGGGACCGACTGTAGGAACCTGCCACAACCAGCCAGGGCTTTGCTCTAAATACACACACCAGCTCCAGAGATGCTTAGAGAGAGAGGGGTGAGGGGGAAAAAGCAAATCTGTGCTGGAAGAGACAGCCCAGAACAGCCCCAGCACGCACCAGCTGCTCTCCTGGACCATGGAGGTGGTTTCGTCTTGTTTGCACGTAGCAGTGCAAAAGCGAATTGCCAAGTACAAGAGGAACCACCCGGCCTCCCGAGCCCAGAGGGGCTGCGAGATGCCGAGGCCAAGGGGATGAGCCTGGAAAAGCAGCCGGGGAGGTGGACAGGGGAAGGAAAATGAACCCAGGAGCAGATGGGAGCTGCTGCTGGGGGCCAGCATGTTGGACAGGGAAGTGTCGGGGGTACCTGGGGCACCTCTCACCTTCTGCCTGCCCTGTCCTGCAGCACAGGAGGCTTCACACCTCGTTCCCACTTTGCATATTTCTAAACTCTTCCTTTTATACCCTATAACTGCTTTTATTGTAGCAAGAAATCCTCTGGAGGGAACAGGCTTCCCCTCTCAAAAGATTCATCTCCAACGCAAGTGGAGAGGCACTAATTGCTCTCCCAGGGTCTCCAGAGCTTTTCTCTGCGTTGTTAACTAACAACAACGTGTTCTTAATTTAAGCACTTAGCCCAAATGTTTCATTTTTAATTACAAGCTGAGGCAAAACGGGAGGCAGCCCAGAGCAACAGCGAGCGCTTCCCCCACCGAACCAGCACGGCAGAGACCAGGCAGGGCTTTCACACAACCCTGATGGTGAAAAAACCCCCAGCCCTGGGAGGGTCAGGCAGCAGGGACTCCACCAAACACCCTGTGAGTGGTATCACCTTCCCTCTGCCCTGGGAAATAAACCCCAGCACCTGTAAGGGTCCAAGGCTGTGCCCAGGCTGGGAGATGCACCTTGGGGATGACCACCATGACCACCACCACCATGACTATGACCACCATGGCCACCATGAACACCATGATCACAACCACCATGAGCACCACTATGACCACCATGACCACCACCATGACTGCTACCACTGTGACCACCGTGAGCACCACCACGATTACCATTACCATTACCATGACCATGACCATGACCACCACCACCATGACCACCACCACCACTGACAGGCAGCCTTTTTACAGGCAGCACCACGCCCTGACTGGCCCTTCCTGACCATGCCTGTTGGGTGGGGCTCCCAGCCCATGGCCCCTCCTGTCACCCCAGGGGCTGGCCCCTGCCCACCGCCCCTGCCTGCAGTCCCTGCCCACAGTCCCCTGCCTGCGCTGCCAGATGCAGAGGCACGGGGCAGCCCAAACCATCTGCATCACAGGGTCAGGGAATCTGCAAAGACCTCAGCCATGAACTCACATTCCAGAGAAGCTGAGCATCATTCTGGTTTTCCCTGGGAGGGTCCAAGCTGCAGCTCTGCCTCTATTTCCAGCCCTGTGCCAATGCATCCCCAGGGCCCCTTGCTCCTTGTGGGTTTTTCTCCCTCCTCACCAGGGATACAAACTGAAATAATTTTTCCACAGCTTCATGTGCAGAGTAAACCCCTTTCCCTGACACACCATGCTCTCTCTGTCCCCCATCACATCCCTGTCCCCCCAAACCAAGGAGCTCGGGTGCATAAAGAGGGAGAACCAGGACCTGGTGCTCTGAGCCCCGACCGGACCACTGGACCAGGACCAGCACCAGAGCTGCAGGATGTGCCTCTGGTGTGTCCGTGCCACGACGTGCTCAGACACATCATGACAGTGAAGCAGCAATTGCAGAACTTGGCTCCTCCAATTCATATTTTTATTTTCTTTACAATGTTGTGTAGCTGCCTTGGCATTTAATCCCTGTAATTAATGAGAGAGGGAGAAAGGGATAGTTCTCATCTCTTTCTGCCTTTCACAAACATTATAATCTGCAGGGTGGGACTGGGACTGTTCTGTAGCATTTCAAGTAGAGTAAAAAAGACAAAAAGCAGCTGACAGAGGCATTTACCTTTGGCAAGTAAGAGGCGTCTCTAAGGAAGATGATTTTTAAAACAATAATGCATGAAAGAATTCAAATTACGCACTTACATATCCAAATATTTTAAGTTGTGTGTCTGGAAAAACAAGAGGAATATCTCTTGTTTATTAAAAAATGACTTTGAAAATGACCTGGCTGGTTACTATCTGAAACACAAAGGAAGTCTTTTTTAACACAAGATGTCATCATACATTTATTTAAAGCTTTAATGATATGTTTTGGGACATCATCCCTGCCTGAGTATTCCTCCACTGCAGTTGTCTGGAAGAGGAAGCCTTTTTCTTCATAGTAAATGAGCCCAATTATCTCATGGTAATTCCAAATGATAATTTCATTCTGCTTTAGCTGTCAGTGCCCTATCAAATCAGGTTTTGCAGGTTAATTTTAGGACCACGTCCACCCGTTCCAGCCCTGCAGAGACTCGGGGTGGGAAGGGATGCTCACCTTCCAGCCCGGGACCGCAGTGGCTGCACACAGCCCAGGCACAGCAGCGAACCAAGAAACCAGCACATGGGAGGTGCGGAGGGATGTGTGTGGGATGGAGAGCAGCTCCAGCAGGATCCCCATGCTCCCACGGGATTCCAAGCCACAGCCGAGCAGGGAAGCGGCGCTGGGCTGGTGGCCGTGCCGGCAAAGCCCAGGTAGCGCTGGTCTTACGGGAGCATCACTGAGATCGTTTAAATAATAAGAGGGATTTGACATTCCAGCATGTTAGGAGCTGGCAGTCACTAATGCCTTGGGAAGGACTGTGGTGCTTCAATTTATTACAGATTAATGGGATTGATTTATTGTATTTTGTTTCTTTTTAATTAGTCACATTAGAAACGAAACGATGCTCCTGCAGAGCATGCAAACGGCACAGACACAGGCTGCTGGTGTTTTGTTTCTGGTGCATTTGTTCAGAATTAGCGTTGCAAACCAGGAAAGATTTAATAATGGTTTCTGGGAGAGATTAGCAACAGGGAAACAGCTCAGGGAGGATTAAGAGCAAAGCAAGTATTAGCCAGTTTTCTGATGCGAGCGTTTGTCAGAAGTTGTTCTTTAAGTTTGAAGTGCGACAACGAGTGCCCTTCAGAGGGCTGACGGCCACGGAGTGTTTGCTCCTGGTGATTCACTCGGGTTTGTCAAATTCCTGAGTTTAACTTCAGATGGTTAATCTCATATTTTTTAAAATAAAATTTAAAAAAAAAAGAATAATCCTATTGTTTGTCCCAGGCTGTTGCTTATTATCGGGCTTATGATGATGCTGGTTTGGGGAAGCTGCCAAGCCGCCCTGCCCCTGGAAGGGCTGGAGACCGGAGTGTCCCCATGCAGAGCTTGCTGCTGCAGCACAGCACCCCTTTGCTCCCTCCTAAGCAATGTGGCCAGAGAGCCGGCAATCATTTTTCCCCTCTTCACATCCCATTTTACGTCCTGAAAGCTTCATCTCTCCATCCCTCCCATCCTGTAGAGCCCTCCCCAAGACTTTCCCATACAGGCAGGACCCTAAAAATTTCCCTCTTGACACCTCCTGTCAGGTTTAGAGTATAAAGGAATCCAAGTGTAAGCATTATTCCAATTTTGTCCCCAAAAGGCGCAGATGTGCAGGCACAGCCGGTGTCCCCATGCAGAAGCAGAAGGGTGTGGGGAGCACATCATTTGCTCCCACCAGTCCTCACCGGCCCATAGAAGCACCAGCTGCAGTTTGCCCTTATGATTTTTCTGACATATTGTGGAAAATACATAAAACTTGATATTATAGAGGGGAAAAAAAGCCTTAGAGCAAGCCCCCCAAACTTTAAACCCAAACTCTTCAAATATCAAAAGGTGGAGCAATCTAGAAATTGCTTTTCTAAACAAGAGCATGAACTAGCCCCTGTCCTCCAAACATCCAGAGCCTGAGGGGACAGACGTGCACCTCCAGCCACACCCCAGGCCAGCCCAGAGGACCATCTCCTCGCCACTCCTCCACAAACAGAGCATCACAGGCTCCAGGACAGATGCTCAGCCAACAGCTCCACTGGTCCCAGTTGGGTTTGCACAGCCCAGACCCCGATCCCAGCACACGTCCCAGCGCTTCCCTTCGCAGCACTGCATGCAGACCCCAGCTCTCCTCCAGCCAGCTGAAAACATCACTGACTTCTCCCTCTTTCTGCAGTTTATTTTTTGTTCTCCCTTCAGCAGAGTGCCGGAGCCAGGCCAGTCTAGTCACGCTCCCTTTGTTTACAGCCAGTTTCTCCTCCATTTCCCTTGGCCTGCTGCTCCTCAAACCGTTCCTTGCTGGGCTCTCCCCGCTGCTCGCGCCGGGCTGTCCTTCCAGGATGAGCTCCATGGGTCCCAGCCCAAGCACATCCCCATCGCCAAGCCTCTCCCAGCAAACTGCAGGGGGGAGATTCCTCTTTTTTTTTTAATTTTTTTTAATATTTTTTTTATTTTGGTTGGGTTTGATTTTGGTTTTTTGTTTTGTTTTGTTTTGTTATTTTTTTTTAATATTTTTTTTTATTTTGGTTGGGTTTGGTTTTGGGTTTTTTTTGTTTTGTTTTG
>NW_010113892.1:0-11928 GCF_000699245.1 Pterocles gutturalis
GCTGCGGCGAGGGGCAGCGCGGGGCGGCGTATCGTTCGGCCCGAGCAGCGCGGCCCTTCCCGGGGGAGCGGGTCGTACACGCCGTGACATGGCAGAAGCCCAGCGGGGAGGACGCTGCGGACCAGGTTATGACAACGGGTAAAAATATGTTTGTGCCAGCACCAAACACTGTGACTGACATGGTGACAACCCGACAAAGAGGAGATTAGAAGCCTACAAGAATTTTAACTTTTAATTCAAAGTTACAAGTTTCTCGTGGAAGGAAATCCCCCCTCTCCCACGCTGATGCAAAACACATCAATGTCCCACTCGCGGTGACTCTACAAAAATAAGATCATCCTGTCTTACAGGGTACTCTTCTACAGCAAGAGAACTGTTAACAGCTTACAGAAAAGAAATAATTACACCACTAGAGTAGCATATACATCATTTTAGCACAATTCTTGTTCTGTAGCTTTTCAATTTATACAACAGCACAGATCCGAGTCTGATACAATACAGAGTGTCAGTGGCCAAACAGAATTTACAGATAGCGGTCCATCAGCAGCAGCACACAGCTCAGAACTGGTAGGGAAGTTTAAAATGAAACTCATCTGATTTTCAACTGATACATATTGACCCAACATGAAAAAAAACCCTACATTTTGATAAGGAGAGAAAAAAAGTCAAACTTTTATTGATGTATTCCAGTTCCCCCTCTCTCCTTCATCAAAAGAGCTGAAGTAGTCCAGGAGAATTTCCCAGTATTTGCTACCTACAGATATTTGAGGATTCCAAGGTATCTTGAAAAAGATTCACCTTTTAACTTAGTGGAATGGATCACAGGAAGCTGACACTCTAGACACTGCCTACAAGAATTCAAATTTCCCTAGCTGCCTACAGGACAGGATTTGAAAGATGATGGTGAAAATTCATGCCCTTACAGTCCAAAGCTTAAAATATGTACAACTAAGTTAATGAGTACTAACTACTAGTATGAAGCCCTGCTCTTGCCTGAAATCAAAAGGAAATTATTTTAGACACTCACTATCAAGCTCCTATGAGCTTTTGCTATCTATTGTAATTTAGAGGCCACAGAAATGGAAAGGCCTTTTCAACAGAAAGACTACATCAAACCAGAAGCCTTGCCTTAGCTGCAGCAATCTCTCCAGGATTCAGATGCCAGTGCACTAAGCTACTGACAAACAGAAATATACCCAATTTCAAGCTAACCCTTGCTTGCATCATTTCTGAATGGCACTCAAGCGACAAAGCTTCCTAGGCAACCCCAAAAGAAGTAATCCATTTTACACAATCCTATAGTGAACAGCTGTAGCATTTACCATCTCTTCTTACTTTGCCAATTCCAATTGTGTAGTTTACAAGTATCAAAAAAACAAGCCACAGTTGAGGATAAGCCAGGCACAATTCAATTTTTGATTAATTGACTTTTTTATCACATTTTCAGTTCTTATTTCAAACATTCACACTAATACATTTTCTATTTCAAATGGTTAAGATGCCATCACATTTGTGCAAACACTAAATAAAGCAAACTGAGGCACAAAGAAGCCAGAAGGAATTCAAGTAGCAGTCAGAAAGTAATCTGGAAGATGCATTTTTTTTCTCTAAGTCATAGAGGTCTTTTGCACTATATTAAAAATAAAACAATTTTCCCACCCATACACATTAAACAGCTGCATGCCTATGTATATACATACCAAGTACTGAGATACCAGTTTCATTTTTTTGGATAGTTTTTCATAAAAGATGACAATTTTCTATAAAAACTAATCCTTGAATGCTTGAAAATCTATGTACCTACCAGATAAGTAACTATTAAGAGAAATTAATTTTTTTTAAATAAAAATAGATAAGTTTCTCTATACTACCTAATGGCAGCTAAAATATAATGATATTTTTACAGTGAGCTGGTCATACAAAGAAAACTATTTTGAACTGTTTCTCTATAGATAATTTCAATTAAAAACAAACCCAAAATATTTAATATTTTAAATGAACTGGTCAATAGGTTAAGAAAGAAAAAGAGTGTTAGAACACTGCAGACATAACCACACAGGATAATTACAATTTTGGTCTTTCTTACAAATGCTGTAAAAGTGTTTCTATGAAAAAAAGCAATGTTCCCCCCATAGCCAAGAAATTAATCAGTAAGCCATTAAAAAAAAAAAAAAGTGTTTTAAGAGGCATGTCTTTTAGCTTGCATTATATAGCCTTTGGACTTGATAATTCCTCTGCTTTTAACAATGACTGAATACCGGAGAAGCCATAGAGGAATCCACTCGTGTGCTTTTGTGTTCTGGATGCTTTCCTGAAGAGCTTCTTGGAAACTTGCTTCACAAAGTAATTCTGAAGTTAAAAAGGGATATTCATGGTTTAAATAATGTCATGTAAACCACTGCAAAAAGCAACACTTAGTAAGCCTTTTCCTACAGTCAAAAATCCAAAGCAGTGCCAGATACTCCACAGATCCACTCTTCTGGAATGCACACAGGGTAAAAGCAGCTGAATCTTACAAAAGAAATGTTGAAGACACTTTTTTGGCAACATTGAGTATTTCCCACAAGACTAATTAACTGAGATTTCTACAATATCAAATGGAGTTGATCAGCAGAGCCATTAGCAGGAAAAAAAAAGAAAATTAAATTTGACAAGTTAGCTAGACAAACCAGAGAGTAAAGCATAAGGCTGAAACCTGCGAAGTACTGAGCATTCTCAGTTCCCTCTGTGGTCACTAGAAGCTCAACATTCACAGCATCTCGCATAACTGGGCTCATAATAACCACAAGCCCAGAAAGCAGTAAGAAAAATGGGCTTAAATGGCACAGTGCAGAAAAGGAAGGCAAGTACAAAGCCTGCTAGGTTCCTCTGGAAAGTCTTTGATGCAGAGCATTCCCAAATTATAGTCTGAATACTCTTCAGCTGACCATTACAGAAAAGTTAAGCTTAGCAAACAATGCATGAGGGAATCACTCCTTGATTTGATTTCTATACAAATCCTCTGCTCCTTCATTCACTACGCTCAACAGAGAGTATTTGCTCAACTGCAGATTGCACTTTGGACTTCACAGGACACGGGAGTTGTTGGATTGAATGGCAATTCATCTTGTATGCTGCCACAACAGTGCTGATCTGTGCGCAAGCACTCATGAAATCCATCAGTTGTAACAGTAGTACTATAGAACATGTACTTCATAAATACTTTTTCTTTTGGGGGAGAATGGGAAGAAAGGAGAAGGAAGGAAAAGTATGATCATCACGAAAAGTTGGTCATAAGGAAGAATGTAGGGAAGGTACTGACTAAATATTGTTTAGAACTTCTCACAATTCCAGCAAGATATTTAAAGGGTCATTACAGTGAAGAAGATCAGACAATGTTTAAGAGAAACATATCCCAGAGTATTCTAAGGAGCTGGTAACTCAGAGTTCTAGAGTCTAAAGGAAAGCCTCCAAGTCTTTCAAACATTTAATAATCTCTGCATGAAGCAAGAATTTACACCAACTCTTTTTGTAATAATGTTATTTTAAGAAGTCACTACTTTGAAAGAATCCTGCGTAAAGCAGAGTAATTTTTTGTCTAACATTACCAAATTAGTCAAAAAAATCAACTGACCATTAACATTTCTGTGCAAGCTATTTCACAGACAAGTTCTGGGCAAGTAGACTTTGCTTTGTCATTTACTGGTCTTCAGCAGTACAACTGTAATTTCATTTTATGTCTAGTGGAAATAAGCTTTTTTGAACATATGTAGTACAAATTTCTCAGTAATGTGTTCTTCTATTTATTTTCTCTGATTAAAACAATTTAAAGAAAACCATACAAGGCTGGAAGATTGCCTTTTCTCCCCTTTCTTGAAGCAAAAGCAAGAACTTAACAGAAATATTTTATAGAGGGGAAACTTCTAGAATCCTTTGTTCAGGATTCAAAGGTAATGAAGTTTGAAGTTCAGAGAAAGATTATTCCTGATTTCATACTGAATAAATGCCTTTAGAAGTCTTCTTTTAACTTATCTGGCAAAGCCTTACCTTTTGGATCATTGTGAGTTAACAGCTGTATGTCAAACTGTTTTGCAAATGCTGTGAGATCAGGTGGCATCACACAACAGGAAGCTAGGTTCACCTGATTACTACTTGGTTTGACCTGAAAGTAACAGAATACCTTTATAAGAAGAAAAATATTAATGTCCTTATTTTAGTTTTTTCCCCCATGCCCTCTACTACAACAGAAATTTTGCTTAGAACAATTTGCCTTTGACCATTGTTTTGAGGTCTGACCAAGGCTAACTAATTCTGCATGATGCTGAACAGGCAACTCCTACATCTGCAGTTTCCTGCAGCACAGACCCTGAAGGAAGAACAGGATATAACTTCAGGCGCCGCCACAGCAAGATGTGTACTAACCCATCCTGGCTTCCTGTCTGCTCTGCTCCCTAAACAGCAGCAGGCTGTAGCAAAAACATTATAAGGTTTGCTAGTTTGAAAAAGACTTTAAAATATCCGAATAATTTTTGTTAAGAATATATAATTTGCAGTCTTCCATGGCCTCAGGTAGGTGCCTAAATCAGATTAAGTTAAAAGGGACTGTCTTCCACTGACTCTCTGCTCATCACAAACTGCATCCATGATCTCCATCCAGGTGGTCATTAATCCCCTCAACTATTCTCCTCTCAGTATACACAGAACAGTGAAGAGGACAAATCAGAACTCTCAGCCAGACCTCTTATACAAATACAGTATGTTCACAAACCACAAAAGAAATGTCCTAACAGGAATATTCAAAGTACTAATAAGGAAAAAGTAAATCCACAAGCTTACACGAGCATGGGCATGTACTAGTATAGACCTCCATGACCTAAATGTTACAACAGGCGATTAGTCACATTGGACAACAAAATATTGTTCCACTTTGTTCATAGGAGAAAACCCTCCATTCATAACACAGCTTAAAGTGAAACCAGCTATTTTTTTGGAGTCACTGGAATAAATCTGAAGGTTTGAGAGTACTGTTCATACTCCTTTCTAAATATAAGTGCATTCAAAACTTTAACTAAAGAACCTGCTACTGAACCTGCTACATGGTTTCCGGCGTTTGCTGGCCTGCATGTAAGAACACCAAAGAAATGACCATCAGACTTTGAGCCTCCTCCACCTTGAACAACATTGTGACCATCCATAAGATGCTGAAAGTAACAGGGCTAATAATACTTTGTACATAAACCCATAAGTTCGTGTGTCAGCCAACAAAACAGTTACTCTGTCCTAGAAATTCTCCAAGTAGGAAGTTTGTTCTCACCTGTGCCCACAGATACAGCTGCTCTAACAGCATTTTATCTAGGTCAGAGGTACCTATAGCAACAATCTTTTTGTTTTGAACTAGATTTTCAAGTTCTTGCCAATAAGGTTGCAAATACTCCAAAGACAGGCTAGTTCCATCTTCAACAGGAGGTGGGACAATAATGACTGAGTCTAACTGAGCAACTCCGAGGGCAGAACACGCTGGGGAAAAAAAACAGAGAAACTGCAAAATCTTTTGTGAGATACAAACATAAGCAGCATGACTTTTGAAATTCAGCAAAAAACACACCTCCTGCTTCACTCTTCTAGCTTCCCATTCACCATTTGACGTTCTCAGTATATCAGCAGTCAAGGATAGTAACGCAATGTTTTTAGCAAAGAATCAAACCATACAGCTGAAGGCCAAGCTTCAACTGTAAGTTGGGGCGGGGGGGGAGGGGGGAAGGAAAAACCACAACAAAAAACCCACCATCAAACACAGCGTGAAGTTTTTTTCTCCTTTTCAATGTTAGATCTATATTTTTTCCCTGAAGACAGTGGTGACATACAATTCCTGATTCCTTCACTCTCAATTTCTTCCAAAATCCTGACTTTCACCCCAAACTATTACCCAGGTACAGGGCATGGACTAGGAGAACTATTTGATACATGTAATGATTTAGATGAAAAGCACACCAAATATGGAGATTTAAATTTCCAGAGAGAAGTGGCTAGTCTTGGAGCATCACTGAGCTTTAGGAGAGATGGAAGTCATGAAGACTTCTGCACAGCACAAAGAAGAAAACTAAGCTACTAAATAATTTTCTTCTGGAGAAAGATTCTATGAATGTATTTTTAACAAATGGTACTACAAGTTACAATAAAGAGGCTATTAACTGGGATACCAATAGAAAATGATATCTGACCCTTTATTCTTTGGCAACCCCTTATCCCCAGCTATTCTTCCCAAGCGGTAAAATACAGTGCTGCTCACAATTACTGCTACATTAGGCTAACAAAACTTTAGGTATCAGTATAGCCATTGTATTCTATTTTCAATAAAACTTAACTATTTCATCAGCGGCTTGCAATATTATTTTAGTTCCTAAATAATCTTTGAAATACTGCACAATTAGCAGCGAAGTTCACCATGTTAAAAACAACTGGCAACTAACAACAACTGGTAAGAACTATTGTATCACTGTTAATAAAACACCATGTGCTAGTCACTGTTCAACAAGTTTTGTGTGAAAACTTGCTCCTGCTGGAGGCAAGGAATCAGATTTGAGTTTGTGGACCCCAGGTTACAGTAATTCCCATTTAATAAGTTTACTGACTGAACTAACGTGTAAATAGACTTGACTACCTAACTCTCTTTTCAGAGAAAAGTGGGATATACTTGTGGCAGTCACTACATACACCTCTTCGATAGAAAAGGTTCTAAAGTTATTTCTAAATACTAAAGTTAAAAAAAAAAAACCCTACCAGAAGTTTTGAGTTTCACACTTACCCATGTCAACTGCATCTCTAATTGATGAAGAGTTTGATCCAACGATGAAAAGTTTTGCTATTTTCAAAGAAACTGGAATCAATAACTAAAAAAGCCAGCTGTTATTAAATACATAGTTACGTACACTACTTATGAGTTCTTGAGTAAAGTGTTCTTAGAATAAACACCAGTTACTTCAAAAATTAGAAAAAAACCCAACCTTCTGAAAGGTGACCGCCCAACATAGACACAGTTCTCTTAAATTTCAAAGTTGTTGTGCAGTCTCAGAACAAGAAATCATCCAGTTAGATGATCTTGCCCAGGGAAGCAGTGGAGTCACCATCCCTGGAGGTGTTCAAGAAACATGTAGATATGATGCTTAAGGACATGGTTTAGTGGGTTAGGTGGTGGGTGTTGGATTGACGGTTGGACTTGATGATCCTTGAGGTCTTTTCCAACCTTAATGATTCTATGACTCTAACAAACTGTAAAGGCAGGATTTAAGCATCAAGACACTAAGTAGTAACGGTAACAACCTGTATAAAAACCCCAAAGGTAATAGTACAAACAGACCTCTTCACAACTTACTGAGACTCAAAATGTACTAGTGTTAGTTTGGACTGCCTCCTTCAAGTTCATCATATTCAACCTGGAAAAATTATGCAAATAAATGTGCTTCCAATGCTACTTCTTAATTGCAGTATTATCTGTAATATTTTGCTTCAGAAAAGTCAAAGATTCACAAAATACATTTAAATGTCTTGAGGGATGCAATTTAAACTAGAAAGATGACAAGCTGCTTTAAAACCTGAAATATGAATTCAAGTCTTTCCTAGTCGACTTCTAGATCACCCAAAGTATGAGCGTCCACTGATGTAATTTGACTTTGCAATTACAAACACAGAGGAAAAAATATGCATACATGAACATCCTATTAGTAACTGCATATTAAAACTTTCTATGCCACCAGATTTTTGACTATGTTCTTACCTGATACTTTCAACTCATCCCTTTCTTCAGGATTTATTTTTTCTATAGCTTGAGCTACAGTACATTCCAGAACCTCCAGAATTTCCTGTAGTAAGTACATGAGACTTAGGAACAACTCATCAAGAGAAGACAGAAAGTTTCTGAAGAATGTTTTTAAGTAATAAAAAAAAACCAACAACATTATGGCACTTAGAAACAAAAATGGTATAAAAATGCAATGACAGAAAGGAAGTAAGCCAAAGCTTCTTGATCACCGAGAGGAGAACAGGAAAATGAAATTATATGAAAGGCCCTATATGCCCCTAATATTAAAAAATATGAATTACTGATAAGAATTATTGGAATAAGGTTTAGTAGTTTTCCGATGTGAGATTACTGTGCCAATTCAAACTGCCTTGCTTAAAAAAAAAGCCTCATGACCAGCTGAAAAAAAACTATTATCAGAACCAAAGAAACATCTTTGCATAAAAGTATCTTGTAATTTCAGTGAAACCTAACAGGAAAATGCTGTAAAATACAGATTTAAAACAGTAATTTTGAAACTAAAAGTTAGGAAAGTCTCAGATTTCACCTTCTGTCCTCATTTAAGACTAGGCTGACATCTTATGTCAGCTGGTGCAAGACAACTTTTTGAAGGCTTTACCTACATGACACTTTGTATTACACACACATACACATTGTCCCACTCCCAACCAAGAGCTCTTCTGGTAATTATTGCTGCTCAACCAAAAAAATCCTCAAGTGAGTGTGAGTCATTCCATACAGTCAACATTTTAAACAAATGTTTTTCAGTTTTTTTTTTCCCCCCAATTCCTGGAAACCAATACAATTCATAAAAGAATTTGTAATTATGCAGTTGACATGTTTTGATGGCAAAACCTAGCTTAAACTAAATAATTAACTTTAAATGGATCACTACCTCTTACAGAGACAAATGTTTACGTTCTCTTCTTGATCAATCATTAGATCTTCCACAAACCATGCAGCAGTAACTGCCTCACCACACTCCAGGGTGGAATGCAGCAATGTGCAACGGACGCCACCATTACACAAGAACTGGTAACAAACCCCAAAGAAAGGGTCAGGAAAGTTGTTGGGTTTGGTTGTGTTTTTTTTTTTTAAGGAAGCATGCTAATATTTCACAAAGCAAACAATGTATTTAGTGGGAATCTATTACTACTTTGATGAATTTCAGAAGCAACAGTGGAAGAGGAGCAGGCAAATACACCAAGATCTTGATGTCAGATGCCCACGACTGGTTTTATGAATTATGTGGAAGTCTTCAGCTCTTAAAGGAAAAATTGCCACTTCTGCATCTTCAGAAATATTTCTGAGACTATGCTTCAGAGTTCCCCTCCAAACAAGATGATCTTCAGCTATCTAGTTTATCATCTCCATAGTTTAGATAATTCTCCATTGAGTTTTTATAAGCATACCAGCCAACTTCTAAGATATACAGTGGTTGTTTCTTTTTTTGTGATTGTCCCAACAATTAACTTGAAATCTTACAGAGCAGGACTTTTATTTTGCTAAGAATTGTCTTATTTGCCATCAACAGGATTCTTTACTTTGGTATTTCTTAACCGCTCCGAATTTACTAAATATTAAAAAAATGAAAGAAGGGTTGTGAAATGCTCTTTTAAGGTAGAGCTACAGATACTTTTACAGAAACTTAACTTAATAGTTTCTGTAAAACTCATTTATATTCATTCATTTATATTTTTAAAAGGTGTAACCAGCTAAATATTTATCAGTTTTCACATGTAACATGGATAATATGCATAACACCTCTCCTACCTGATTTAGATCTTGTCCGATCTTTGAGCTCCATTCAGTCAGTGTCTTCTGAATGCAGTCCCGCACCTACAAAATATTTTTTCATATTGAAGTGTAGGTATGTTATAGTTGCACAGAAATACAATGATTCATAGGCATGCAGACAGAGAAGATGCACTAATTACACCATTCTCTCAACCACAGAGGACTCTTCCTTCATAGCTTCCATCTGAAACTTGTTCAAACTAGTTTACTTATTTTCTTGTCCTCTACTGCAGAGTTTTAGCAGTAAAACAAGTATTGTACTTAATTTCTTTCTTAGACCAACACCATCTTTAAAGGAAAGGACAATGCTAAGCAAGCAAGAAGTAGGGCGTGGGGCGGGGGGATTTTGCATAAAGATTCTTAAGTTAGAGGGTGGTCAGATAATAGCATAGGTGCTGTGACATTGCTACAAATGGGACTTTACAATCAATCACTAAATACTCATTATATTAATTACTTCTCTTCCCAAGATGTATCTGACCCTTTTCACTTACTGCCTACCTATTTCCCTGTGACAAACCACTATTACTTTTAAGTCCTTCATCGCTGAAGGGGGAACCTTCAGATCCTACCCCACACCTGCATTATTCCTGCATCCACAGATGCAAAATAAACTTGACTAGGATTCTGGCCATGGATTTTCTTAAATAGAGTAAGGCATAACTATTAAGTCAAAATCAGCTAATTAACTGTATATGGCACCCATGCCTCAGCTGTACCAGTGCTCTAGCTTCCCACTGACACATCTCAGGAGTTGTTACCCTGCAGGCTAAGTAAATGTACTGTTGTTCAAGGCTTGGATTTGCCACAGGTAGGAGCATTTTCATAAGCTGCTGCTCTACTTCGCTTTCAGCAATATTTTATACCTATGTGGATACCTACTTTTTGTACCATGAAAGAGCAATTTCCTGTGACACGTAACGTTAATTCAGAGAGCTCATAATAGCATGCACAAACTAGAAGCCAACCTCCCCTCATAAAACTGGGAATCACAAAGTTTAAGACATAACACAGTAATAATACTTTGTGAACACAAATTCTATACATTCTTTCACAGTCATTTAAAATGGTGTGAAAAATAACTCAGTCAAAAGGCAAGAACTGACTCCTCCCCACTAAATAGCTATCTACAATGCTGGAACTCTTGAGCTTATTTTGATGCAACTTATAATGTTATCTTTTCTGATGCAAAGTGAGACAATACTAAAAATGTATATTCTATATATGGCTACTTTGCAACTCTCACACTTTACATTTCTACTGCAGCTAGTAAGTTCGAGCCTCTGTCTCCAAAGCGTACCATTCTTCTGCCCTCAACACGTGAGAAGCGCAGCATACTTGACTGCTTTGACCAGCTTTTCCAAATAGTTACATCCCCAAACTCCGAACATGGGTTCATAGCTTGCAAAATTTTAGCTTATGTTCTACCTCTGAGAACTACACACACAATAACTACACCAAATAGAAGAGTTAAGAGCAAATTTATTTCTGATAATTAATGCAAATTATTTGCTTTTGGAATTCCAGCAACTCTGGAAACGAGGCAGCCCTATGTTTAAAGGCAGATTTCCATGTAAACAAATGAATTTAAATACCTTAACTGATGCACACTGCCTGCTCCAGAAACTGCCCACACAAGGGTGCCCATCACGATACAGCTATCTCTTTGCTACAGAATCCAGCACTACTTCACAGGGCTCACAGAACATCGCAATAAGCAACTGGGCCAAATAAAAAAGTTATTACCACATGAGAACTAAATAAAAGTATGATGAATTCTTCCTTCTTGTTACATCATCCTCCCAGTCACCTTTCTTAACATTTCTGCATGATGACTCAACCAACCTCTAGACTACCAACAGTGCTGCTACAGAGTGATGACCAGCCAAAGTCATACTTCTGATTATTAAATGACCATTTTCAGATCACTGTGTCATGATGAGACAGCAAATACAATGGTTCTGAAGTTCATGGCCACAGGATCTCCAGACATTTTATCAGGATTATTTTAAGGGTTCACACGTATTGCTAAAGGTCATAAAATTCTTTCAACTTCATTAAAAAGTTGACATTAAAAGAATTACAGCTATACTCTTCAAATAAAACAGCAATATCTAATTTTCCTGAGACCTGCCACCACCAAGAAATTATTAATTTCAGTTGGAAAAGAGGATTTTCATAATTTGTAACGCAAGCTCCTATCTACTCCTATCTTCCTCTTGCTAAAGAGGTACCAGGGATCTCCTCTGCCGTTACAGACAGGACTTGTAAGCGTCTTACTTCTCCACTCCCCGAGAGGAGAAACGCCGCCTGGTTCCCTCAGAGACCCAAACACCGCAAAGCGCTTCCGGGGC
>NW_010113893.1:0-1854 GCF_000699245.1 Pterocles gutturalis
CACGGAGGCTGGAAGAGAGGATCCCTGGACTCACTGAACTCCCGATATGGCGCCGGCAGCTCCGCTCGGCACGACCAGACTCACCTTGGTTTCCCCGGACAGCGTACGTCACCTTGATGTCGGCGCAAAACTCCCCGATGGTCTCAATCACGTGCCCGATCTGCAGGGCCAGCTCGTAGGTGGGAGCCAAGCAGAGGCACTTGGAGGGAAATAAAAAGAGTTTTCAGACGCCAAAACGCTGCGTTTAGAAGCCAAGGGCATGAAAAAACCTCAATTAAAACCAAAACCGCTCCCAGGATGGGATATTCCAGCCAGCCCGCAGCATATTTTGAAGGGAATGAAAAAAAAAAGCGCAGGAAAATCCAACACAAGTTTCCTCAAAAGGTCGAGGAGCTGGAAACGCAGAGGGAAGAAGTCGCTGTGGTTATTTTTGAGGAGGAAATTTGTCTTCCCGAAGTGTAATTTCTGCGCCCAGCTCTAAAGCAACACTTTAAATCCTTCCGTATGCTCAAGACGAGAGACTTTAAATCGCAGTGAACGTGGTTCTGCGCACCGAGAGGTGACCGGGGCTCACTGGAGCCACCAAAAAACCAGACGCTCTCTGCGGTCACTTTTTAAAATTAAAACTGCTGAATATCTACAGCCTGGCTTCAGAAAAGTTCCTCCCTGTAGCGGGCACACCGCTTTCCGTCCTGCCTCCTGCTGCTGGGGGTTCATTGTCCCCTCTCCAGCGGATAAAATCAAGATGGGGAGAAAAATTTTGTGCCTGGAGGGCTTGGGCAAACCCCCTCCTGCGTCAGCTGTCCCTCTCCTCCCGTTACCTGCGGGTGTTTCTCGGCGGCGTTGACTCTGCTCAGCATGGCCAAGGCAAAAGCTGCCGTTTTCCCTGTCCCTGACTGGCTCTGGGCAATCAGATTTTGGGGCCTGCGAAGGCAAAGGGGCAGCGGAAGGGCTGGATGTCCCCGGACCGGCGTTCCCGGCGTCGGGAATGCCTCGAGGGAAGCGGGATCGGTGGCGGGTAACACTCACGGGTACGCCAGCATGAGGGGAAGAGCCGTCTCCTGGATTTTGGATGGTCTGTTGAAGCCCATCATGTAAACCCCCTTCAGGAGCTCCTTTTTCCTGGGGGGGGGGGAAAAACAAACCACCATGAAAAAGGGGAAATTGGAGGAACGAGGGTGGCTTTTGGGTTTCTCTGGACTGGGGACTCACAGGGGCAGCTCTTCGAAGGTTTTGACGGAGAAAAGCGGGGAGCTGGGGTCCCGCTGCAGGATCTCCACATGGTGGCTGGACTCCACCAGCGACGTGCGGATCAGCTTGTTCAGCAGCGAGGCTTCCGCTGAGTCCACTGGGGAAAAAATAAACAGGAAAACTCGTTAAAAAAACTGAAAAATAATGACTTGTGAGGAGAAATCTCTCCCCCTACATGCACATAGGGGTCTGCAGTCATCCCTGCCCCTGGGGAAGGCAGGAACTGGAGGGGGTGAGGTGACTGGGGAGGGAGGTCAGGGGGTAATTAGTGAGGTAATGAATGAGGTAATGAATGAGGTAATTAGTGAGGTAAGGAGAGAGGTAAGGAGGTAATGAGTGAGTGAGGAAAGGAGGTAATTAGTAAGGAATGCGGTAGTGAGGTAAGGAGGTAATTAATGACATCATGAGGTAAATTAGTGAGGTAAGGAGTGAGGTAATGAGGTAATCAGTGAGGTAAGGAAGTAACCAGGGAGTGAGGAGCGAGCTAAGGAGGTAACTAGTAAGGAGTGATGTAAAGGAGATGCTTACTGAGGTAAGGAGATCATTAGCGAGGTAATGAGGTAATCAGTGAGCCAGGGCCCCCTCAGCCCACCGCCCCCAGCC
>NW_010113894.1:0-9042 GCF_000699245.1 Pterocles gutturalis
GGGAAAGAGGGATGGGGGAGAGGAAATAGCATTCAGGTGTCCTGGCACATCCCCTTCCCTCCTGCCATGCTGGTCCCTCGGGCTGGCCAGTCAACGCCTTGGGCTCCACACATCCATCCCCAGGGAAGGGCGCAGGCTCAGGGGTGCTTTAGCAGGGCAGCACCGCCCCAGCGGTGGGTCCATCAGGGACCACAGACCCCCTGGTTCAGCCCGCCGAAGCTCCTGGCTGCCACCGAGGTGGCTGTCACTTCCTGCCCCGCGTTGCCATGTGCGGCAAAGCAGGAAGCCCCGGCACTGGCCGTCCTCCGGCTTTGTGCTCCCCATCGCTTCTCCCTGTGCTTTGGGGTCCCCTCGCTGAGGCATGGGTGACCCAGGACGAAAGAAGCCCCAGTCCTGGCTGTGCATGGCTGGGAGAGGAGGATGCTCTCCCTGGGATGAGTGGACCAGGAAGAGGTGATGGAGATGTGTGTGACAGGGACAAGGGGACCGCAGGAGGGGGGCGAAATCAGGGGATGGAGCCAGGGAGACCCCAGTGACCGGGAGAGCAGGTTGTAAAGTCCGGCTCATTTTTAGGGAGCACATCCTTGTTCCTACAAGAACGTGGGAAAGAGCCCGAGATCCACTGCTGGAGTCAGGCACCCCAAGGCTGGGCAGCCCCACGCTTCCCCCGGGGCCCAGCGCGTTCTTTCAGCACCGGAGAGGTGGGGCCGGGCTCGTCCTCACACAGCCCCCGAGCAGGGCGCTGGGAGGAAATGAAACCAGCGTGTGCATCTGTTTGCACCCGAAATGCAGCCGCGGATGCAAGCCCAAAGCCACCCACGCACGCACCGGTGCACCCACCCTGCTCGCACACACATCCACACACCCTGCACACTTGCAGGCACGACGGGTCTGGGGAGCAGCGCCGGGCTGGTGGCTCCCAGCTTGCTGACCAAAACACCAGGCGTGCAGCTGACCTGGGGGGGTTCATGCCTGGTCCCAGCTTTTCCCAGTCCATCAAACCTAGGAGGAGGGAAATATCCTAACTGCCTGGCCACAAATGCTCAGGGTTTTTTTTCTCCCCTCTGAAGCCCCAAGCACGGCTGGCAGGGTGACACAGGGGATGGTGGCTGAGGAGGAGACCTGGAGGGGAGTTCTCTGTGCACAGCTTGCTGCAATGTCCCAGCTAGGATTTCTCCCAGGAAGGGTCTTGGCTCCCCTGGTTGGAAGGGAAGGATGGATTTGGCCATGCCAGATGTGGGTGCCATCTCCTTGCCTTGCACCAGGAGGGGGGGCCCTTCAGCTGAGCCTGCAGGAAAAGGGACAATAATAATAGAAAGGAAAAAGAAAAAAAAAAGCAACAGAGGAGGAGCAGAGAATAAAATTCCAGCCGGGCGATATTCCTTTGCTTGAAGGAGCAAAGCGGGGCCATCACCTGCCCCATCGATCTGCTGCTTCTCTGCATCGCCTGGCTGCTGTTGGGCAGCAGGTTGAGTGCTTCCAGGGGATCCAGGCATCACAGGCTGGATGAGAAGTGATGGGCAGGGAAAAGGTTGCTGCCTTGGAGGTACTAGACAGCAGAGAATCTGCAGGCAGTGGCTGGGAACATCCAAGGGAAGCCAGGGTGAAATCTCCCAGCTCAACCCACCCTGGAGAGCTCACCTTTGAGCCGAAAAACCCCTCAAGGGAACCAGGTTTGGGTGGTTCTGCCGCTCCCGGAGTTCCAGGGGTGATGGGAGAGGTGGAACGCTCTGCAGGGGGGTCAGTCTCCTAGAGATCCCCCTCCCCAGATATGCCTCCCCCCAAAAAAACCCCAAGCAGGGGGAAAACTGCCTCACTCCTACACATTCAGCAGCAAGCAAGGTGTTCGGGAGCTGCTGTGACAGAGGCCACGCGAGGGCGTTCATGTCCTGAACCCAACGAGAGGGAACAAAAATGCTTCAGTGAATTAGGATCCTGCCCCCCCTACAGCGCTAGCAGCTGGCCCTGGCTCTCGGGGGGCTTCTCTCCTTCTGTGCCCGCCCCAAAACCCCCCTTTGGTGGGGAGGGCAGCCCCATTTCAGAGGCTTGAGGGGAGCCTTCGTTTCCAGGATGGTTATTAAATCAAACTAACTAAAGCAGAAGGGGAGCAGGATGGGGATGCTGCCTCTCGGTGGGGGGCTTTTCAACTCCAGGGTGGGATCAGGTTGGACCCCCTGCTCTGCCTGTGTCCCCGGTGGTCAGCACCAGCCCTGCTTTACCTGCCCTGATGGGGTTCAGGGGTCTGATTCTAGGCGCGCAAGACCAGAGCGGTCAACTGGGACCCCTTATTATTGGGTCAAGTTGGGGGGGGTACACAGAGGGACATGGGACCCTGTCCCCTGATGTGACCCCCCCACTAGATCTACTCTTGCTCTGCAGTAGCCCGTCCTCCCCTGTCCCCGGCAGACCCAGCGCTGGCTTTGGGGACATGCAGGGGACTGCCAGCCCTGGCTGCATCCTGGCTGTCCCCCCACCCGCATCCTGCTCCCAAGGCTGGGTTTGGTTTTTTTGCACCTGCAGCCCCACGGGCCTTGGGGTCACACTGCCAGTGCTTGTGGGACCTGGCTCTGCAGGGATGTGTCTCTGGGGCTGCTCTCTATCCCAACCCCTGCTGTCCCCTGACCCTTGTCCCCCTCTTTTCCTTCCCCTCAGGGACAATCGTGCCCGTGCTGGGGTAAGGGGACAGCCAGGTTTAGGGCCATTCCCTGAAGCCTGAAGGTTTTTTCCGGCAGCCCTTTGCGTGCAAGGAATGGTTATCTCTGCATCTCCGCTGTTCCCTTCTTAACTCGGGGCCAAACTCCATCCTTCCCTGCCTTCATGTCCTCTCATTAACAGGTACCTTGGACCTCCAATGACACGGGACAATTGATCAGCCCAAATGCCATCTCCTTATCAGAGGGAAGATGGAGGTGAAGGGTGGGATGAGGAGAAAGTGCTCATACTGATTTGGGAGCTATCAAAAATATGGGCAGAACCCCTTACTGGGTTTAACGTGTCCAGCTCTGTCGTCTCAAGCTCTTCTCCATCCACAGGTCCAGCCTGGGCTGAGCAGAGGACCAGCACCTACTCCAAGGATACTTCACCAGAGGAAGGTCCCACCAGCTCCAGCACCCCAGAAGCTGCTCGATGTTGGAGGCTGAGCCAAGATTTTCTCCCCCAAAAGGCAGAACCCAGCCATGATTCCCACTGCAAAGCGGCTGCTCCTGGGGTTTGAGACATGGGGGAGCCTGTCTGTGTCCCAGGAGTGGAGCTGCAAGGAGAAAAGTGGTGTCTGGGGGTTTCCTTCACCATGGGAAGGAGCTCCCAAAGCCTGATGGTGCAGTGGGGTAAGTGGGACGCTGGGGCAAAGCCCACCAGCCTGAGGGATCGGCTGCCATCAGCTCCGAGGGAGGGGTCCCCAAAACTGCCGGCAGAAAACAAGCATGCGTGGCTCAGAAATATAGTGTAAGGTGTGATTCAGAGCTTTATTTTAACCTCTAGGGCATCAAGAGATGATATTTTTGATGTCAAGGGACTGTCACAGGCGTTGGGGACAAAGCAGCAAAAGGGAGACACCCAAGAGTTAATCCCTGTGGGGAGATGATTCCTGATAACAGATCAGGAGAATAAACAAACAGCCAAAGGAAAGAAGTTAGAAATACAGGATGTACTTTTAATGAGGAGGGTCATTAAGTGTTGGAGCAACTCCCCTCTTCCTTCCATCCAAGAGGAAGAGCCACAAGTGGTTCCTTTCGCCTGTTTCAGGGCTGGGTACGTGCTTTCCTGGCAGAGAGATGCCACCACCCCAAATGCCGGCACCAGGCAGAGGTCTGGGCTCAAGGGAGAAGGGGTGTGGGGTGGGAACAAGGGGGTTGGGAGCATCTCCCCCTTTGGAAGAGGAGCTGGAGCCCAGCTGCCATGGCTGGGCTGCTGACTCATTTTAAAACCAACCATGAGAGCAATTGGCCATGGGGCGATAAAAGCTCCCCCGGCTTATCTCCCTCCTGGTTCCAGTAAGGAAATCAGGGCACTTGTGAGCTCGCTGGGGAGTAATTGGAGGGCTTAATTGAGGAAGATTGTTGGGGGAAAGACAAAGATAGGGGAGCCAGAGTCCCTTACCTACTGCCAGCAACTGGGGCTTTCGCGCCAAAGGTTGATAGATGTGTTTATCAGGAGGCAACAGAGGAGAGGAGGAGGTGAAGAGGGTGCCTGAGTTTGGGATCCAAGTGGCTGGGGTTGAGGGGACAGTTTGATTGCAGGACAGCAAGGAAAGTGGGACCTCACCTGGGGCAATCAGCCCTTGATAAATGCATCCTGGGGACACCTTGCACCACCAAGGGGCTGTTGCACCTCAGTAATGTTAATATTAATCCACTTATCTGCCCCGGGGCTATAAAACACTCATCTCCAATGGGAAACAAAAAATTCCCACTGTTCTTTCTTTATGTCTGCACTTGATGATTGCAGGCCTTATCAGCAAACACAGCCAGCCTTCAGGGCAAGAGAGTCACGCAACGGCTCTGGCAAATGGGGCCTCTGGTCCTACACCAGCATCGGCATTGAGTCTTCCCACTGCATCTGGAGTCACCAGGCTGAGTCCGTGAGAGCTGCTCCACCCCACAGGGAAAGTGCGACACGCTGCTGATGGGTCTCTGGCTGCTCTTCTGAATCACCAGGGGACCCAGACCCATGTATGGGATTATTCCACTTTCCCTGTGCTGTAGATGAATGCCGGCTTGGGGATGTCCCTTGTGGTTCATGACTCTGTTGCCTTGACCTACGGCCCTTGTCATAGGTAGGGGAGATGTTATGTGGGTGATGGAGCTCACGGGTTGTCCTAAACCATCCTTCCACTTTTCCTCCAAGGCCTCTGACAGCCTACAGCTCAAACCATGGTTTGGACCTTCCAGTCTTCACCCTTGCTTTTCTTACAATATTGGGATTACGACATTAAGCAGTATAGACAAAGATGGTGTGACACGGAGCAAAGCTGCTCAGGCTGGTTCCATGAGTTCAGGTGGGTCTGAGGCTGTATCGTCTCAGTGTTTCATCACAAACTGGTGACCAGGCAGGGCCTGGACATACAAAGATGAAGAGTTACTCCTTTTTATTCAGGCTTGTTCAGCGGGTCTGAACACCTCCCTGCTCTTGCTGGAATCTCCCTGAAGTCTTGGGCAATCAGCTTCCCGGTTTTCTTCCCCAACAGACTCTTTCATTTCTGTCTCTTCTGGGAAGTTTTTGTGCAATGCATGATGAGTGATTGGTATTCGGACATGCAAGGAGCTCTCATTGGTCAAGGTTTTTGGGCTATGGCTGAGGAGATACCACCCATGGGAACAGATTCAAGAGCACTGCGTGTTGTACCAGATGGTTATACTTGTTCCTTCATCGTTGTTTGCCAGGTACAGGTTTGGCTAAGATGGCTTTGCGTGCAAGTTGAAGAAAAGGAGGCATCTGGCTCTCCTGCCATCAGTTGACTGGCAGCCAATGTAAACTCTTGGGTTTGAGTTGGAGAATGTCCTGTTCTCCTTCTCTGCCTCGCTGTGAGAAGACCCTTGCTCCAGCCCAGAATACCAGCAGCTTGACTTTCTCAATAGCAAGGGGCAAAGGTCTCCTTCCCTGTGTCCTTCAGGGCTGGCAGAGACTGAGTGAAGGAGGGTTAAGGTGGCCAAAGTCCACCTCAGTTCCTTTCCTCCAGCTCAGTCCCTTTGAAGGATCCCTCTCATTTTCCTGAAGGAAGGAATCTGAGCAGCAGGAGAACCCCTGGTGCAAGGCTGAAGATAGAGTCTGACAGATAGAAAGAGGCACCAAAGTGCTTTAAGCTCCTCTACAAAGATAAACCTCTCCTGAATGGGATCTTTGAGTGACACAAGTCAGCTAGGCAATTAAAAACATAGTGTAGAAACAAGGGAACAGGTTGTCCTCAGAGGACTTTTAGAAGTCTTAGTGTTTTTCCAAAATTTCCAAGTTTTTTTTTTTTTTTTTTTCCCTGCAGACACATAACAGGAAAGGTAAATGCCAATGAGTAAAAATTTGTCCCCGGATTAGTCCAGAAACGGTGATACTGGCTAGACCTCAATAACACCATCCTCACCTCCACCCAAGCTTTGGGCGTCACTTCAGCCAAGATCCTAAACATCGATGGAGGCTGTGGGAATACGGCACGGTCTGGCTGTCCTTCAGCTATCAAAGAGTGATTCTAAAAGAATTACAGCCCAATGGTATCCAGACGGTCTGGGTTTGGGTACCGTGGCCCTTCTCTCTACCAAGACAGTTGACACACCCCATAAATGTGCTTTGTGGTACTAAGGCTGGATGTTATGGAATATCCAACATTTGATGGAATATCCAGCACTAGAAGTGCTGGAAAATGAAAAAGGCAAGAAATAAGTCAGGAGTTCCAATGCCTTCAGTTTATTACATCATCCCACAAAGTTGTACCAGCCCCAGCTTTGCTACAAGGACATCCAGGTCTTTGCCCCCCTGGCAATGTCTGGGCAATGGATAAGCCCACTGCTCAGTTGATGCTCTTCATGGGGAAGCGCTGCTTGACCTGGAAGTGCATGCATCTTTTGTGCTTCATGGTCAGCCCATAGAGTGGTGTCATGTCCACCTTTGTTCTGTCGCTGACACTAAACTCCAGCTGCTGGAGCAAGATGGACAGGAAAAGGAAGATCTGCCACCTGCCAATGAAGTCCCCAATGCACCTCCTTTTCCCCAGGCCAAAAGTCATCACCTTCTCTGCATTCTCTTTGTTCACTCCGGTCCTTTCAGCATTGAGGAAACGTTCTGGGTTGAAGGTCTGTGGATCCTTCCAAAGTTTCCTAGAAGGGAAAACATCAGATGCTGAGATGGTGTCTCCTGGCCACAGGCGTGTCGGGGGGACACTGGAAGATGGGAGCTCTTGGTAAGAACATCCCTAAATTTTCCCTTAAAGCAGGTTTACCCCATGCCTGCCCAGGAAGATAACTGTGCAGGAAGGGGCCGGTGTGTCACCACAGGTGCTTTCTGCCTCAGAAGGTACTTACTTATCATGATTCACCTGCCACTGATTGACAAACACGCAGCGGTCCTTTGGGATGTAGTAGCCATTCAGCACCGTGTCCCTGGTTGTGCTGGAGAGAGAAAAGACTCTGAGGGTTTGGGAAGCAAAAAGGTTCTTCTTCACAAAGTTAGTGTACTATCAGTTTGCTCCTGGTGCTGCTGGAGTAAGCATGTAGCCCAAAGACATGTCTTTATGAGGGGCACTTGCGTTGTCCAGGAGCTGGACTGGACACCCCCAACCCAAGCTGGGTGAAGGATCTTCAGTGAAGCCAGCAGAAGCAAGGATTGCTCTTCAGGAGCTCCCACATTGCCCTGCACAAGGCTTGCCATGTCTGTGATGAAGCCATCATTCTACAAGTCCATAATTATCTCCCTGCCCCTCACCACACCACTGTAACAAGGTGCCTTAAGTCCACTTTGTACCTCCACCTCCTCTGCAACCTCAGCCCGTACCTGTGCGGGATGGTGAAGGGCAGGTAGGAGGAGTGCCGGAACATCTCCAGGATAAAAGCTTCCATGTAGGGCAGCATGCCCTGGTCTGACAGACGCGGTCTCCTCTCCTGGCCGATGACCTGGTCTGCAGGAGGTGGAGGAGGGAGCAGGTTGAGATCAGCCATTCTCAAAGAGGTTTTGGCTCTGGACGAAGGAGGTTCATGGACTCACCTAGTTCTTCCTGGATCCTCTTTTGGATGTTGGGGTACATCACGAGATACATGAGGCACCAGGACAGGCCAGTTGTCACAGCATCAAAGCCTGGTGAAAGAGGAAAGCACGTAGACGAGGTCTGTACAACACGCAGGGCATGTGCCTTGGCTTGCTGCCTGACCATTGCATGGAGCAGTCCTGGATGGCTAAGGTGGCAGGGGACATCCTGGGCACACAGTGAGCCTTGGGCTTCTATCCCATCAGAGAAAACTTTGCTAAAATATTCTGCTCCCATTCATCCTGATTCACCCTTGGGTTGTGCCAGGTTTGTATAACTTCTCTGGAATTGGGGGAGTTTCCACAGAGTAACTCAAAGATGAATCAGTCAACAGACATATCCCTCAACCAGGAAAGGCCACCTGGGCTTGTGAAGCTGGACTGAGCTCTAAGCCGTGCCCTTTGCTTTTCCCTGAAGCCTCTTTCCAGAGCTAATGTCACATGCTGGTCTCTAGGGGTGTCCCCAGAAGGTCCAGGAAGACCAGTGGGCAGGAGACAGTGGTTAGACCCAACCTGGCTGCCTGGTGTTGGACAAAGATGGGTCACACACAGAGCAGTAACAGAAGGGACCGGTGCGAAAAGATACCTGCTCCAAAGAGGTCATTCACAAGGTTGACAATCTTCTCCTTTGGGATCTGTGTGCTGTTCTTTGTGTCAACGTTTTTCTCCAGGGACTGCTCAATGAGGGCATCAGTGATGTCTCGGATGTTGTTCTGAGAAGAAGAGAAGACAAGTCATGGCAGCAGAGCCGTCAGAGGAACAGGTGTTACTGAGCAACAACCTGATGCTGAGGGAGCCCAGGGTCACGCGAGCTCTGGAGAACATAATCTTTCAGCCCCCATGGTCCCCACTGCTTTTGCAACCTATGAAAATGAGGAGATGGTTCTCCAGGGAACCGGTGGCACAGATCAGATGGTCAACGAACAAACATGGCTGTGGAGGAGAAGGAGGACTGCAGTACTGGGCTGCACATGGGGACACTACAGGTGAGTGAGACTACAATGGTCCAAGAAGAAAAACAACTCGTTAATAGAGAGGGGCAGAGAGCAGGACCACATATCTGGTGCAGGTGAGGGTCCTGCAAGCTCTTACCTTGTCAAAGGTCTCATAGTGTTCTTTGACAAGCTTCTGTGGGAAGCTGACTAATCGCTTGTTGAAATCTTTAAATGAACTCATGGCACGGCTGGGAAGATACTGGAGCACAGGGATGAAGTCAACGGGGTTGGCAGAAGCAGCCGTGTCGGTGAACTGTTCGCTTACATTCACGATGTTGAGCAGCTCTTGGTCGTTGTGGTCGTAGCGCCTGCCAAAGCACAT
>NW_010113895.1:0-237 GCF_000699245.1 Pterocles gutturalis
GAGAACAAGGATGGGAATGGGGATAAGGATGAGGATGGGGATGAAGATGAGCATGGGGATAGGGTTGGGGACGGGGATCAGGACGGGAACGAGAATGAGGATGGGGATGAAGATGAGGATGAGGATGGGGACGAAGATGAGGATGGGGATGGGGATAGGGTTGAAGATGGGGATGAAGACAGGGAGGGGGTTGGGTATGGTGATGAAGATGAGGATGCAGATGGGGACAAGGATGGG
>NW_010113895.1:359-582 GCF_000699245.1 Pterocles gutturalis
GGGTGGGACGGGGATGGGGAACCCTCACAGGGGTGGAGATGGGAAGGGATGGAGATAAGGGGGGGATGGGATGGGGTTGGAAATGGAATGGGAATGGGATGGGAATGGGATGGGAATGGGGTGGGGATCTCTCCCAGGGATATGGAAACCCAGCAGAGATGGGGATGGGCTGGAGCAAACCCAGGCTCGGAGCCCCCAAATCCCCCAGGACACCCCCAGGGAT
>NW_010113896.1:0-6787 GCF_000699245.1 Pterocles gutturalis
CAGGTGTGAGGGATTCCAGCCCAGCACAGCACAGAGCCGTGCCCCTCACAGCTCTCTGGGCAAAGGCCACGCACGACCACGGGAGGTCTGATGGCAGTGATGCCCTCTGCAATGGCACTTGTCCCTTCCCTGGTGCCAGCTCCTGCTCCAGCCAAGCCCCTCAGGAACTGGAACCTGTATTTCCAGTCCTGTAACTGTGCTCAGACCCAGCCGGGGGATTTATAGGTTATATACACTCTTTGGCCAGGAACGTGCCCAGAGCTGGAGGCTGAAGGTACTGGGAGCTCCTGGAGGTTGCTGAGTTCCCCTGTGGCTTGCTGGGGACGGGGGCTGGAAAGATACAGCAAACCGTGCTGGTGCTTCCAGAGCTGCCTGGGCAGGAAGACGCCTGAGTGAGCATCACCTCCCCACACTGCCCTTTGCTGCGGGGGAAACAAGGCAGCCAGCAGCCAGCAAAGCCTGGGAGCACGGCTGAACCTCCACTGCCTGCCCAGGGCTTGGCACTCCCCCAGGGCACCCTGGGCTGCCGGCCCCTGTCCCCACGCTGGTACCAGGGGTTTCCTAGAAAGAAAATCCCTGTGGGTAATGGCCATCCAGTGGGTAATAACCATCCTGTGGGTAATGGCCATCCCATGGGTAACAGCCTCTTCCTGAACCCCATGGATCCACAGATGCTGGAGGAATGCTGATCTTGCCATGTGGTGAGGTCTCAAGTGCTGTCTCTGTCCTGGGCTCTCCTGGGAGAGGGGACACACGCGCCAGAGCCACTTGCCAGCCCCGCAGCAGCTCTACAAATAGTGCTGGATGCCAGCCGAGTGCTCTTCCCCAGCGCTGCCGCCATCTGCCTGACTTTTCATGAGGGCCCTGGGCCACACAAGCAGAACACAGGCTGGCTTCTCCCTGGGAGAACGGACCCGCTCCAGAGGCGGATTTCCATGTGCGATGCAAAGGGCTTTACTTGAGCATGGCCCCACCATGGGTTTTGCACCATGAAGCTTTATTCATCCTCCCCCAGCAGCCTGAAGCCCGGCTGCCCCCAGCTTGCTGGCAAGCACACAGCGAAACTGTCCCCTCAACCAGCAGCAGCAAAACAAATTCTGCCAGTTCATTGTACTCAGCACCGCTTGGAATCATAGATTGTGATCACCCAAATAAAACTGCTCCCCCAAGGGCGAGTGAGGTTGCACAGCCCAGGGATGGGGCTCTTACCGTGAACCCGATGCCCACAGTGGCGGAGAAGGAGCCGGGAATGAACTTGCCCTGGTCAAACTGGACCAGCAGAGACGTCTTCCCCACGCCGCTGTCTCCGACCAGGATCGTCTGCAAGGACCAGGTAAAGAGGTGTCAGCATGCAGGAGCAGGAGATGTCAGAGCCTGCAGACACAGGGTGGGGGCTGGGCATCTGGGGAGGAGGTGCTGGGGGCATGCTGCAGCAAATGCAGCAGGATCGTGAGGGACCAGCACAGCCCCAGCCCATGGCAGCCCCAAATAGCAGCAGTTTGTCCCCACAGGCTGCTGGGTGCCAGTGCCACAGCCAGATGGCTTGTCCTGCTGCTCCCTGTCCTTTGCTGTCACCTTTGGTTCTGCTGCTTGCCTGGGGAGGAATTTCCACCCCTCTGACCATCTCTGTAATAAATGAAATGCTCCTGAGGCTGCACTTCAGGCATGAGCCCCACTGTGCCCTCTCCAAGTGGAGAGAGAGAAAGAGAAAGCAAAGCACACCCTGTCATGGACAGGAGGCAGGAGGGACACTCCTACTCTGGCTCGGGAAGCTGCCAGGCAGATACAGCCTTGGCTGGCACAGCTCTGGGAGAAAACCTCTTTGGGAGGACTCTGGCAGTGCTGGATTAGCTCCAAAACTGTTTAATAGTGTCTCCCACAGCTGCTGCACGCAGCCACTGCCACAGCCACCACCACAGCCATGCAGCCCCTCCAGGCCACCGGGCTGTCTCCCCACTGCATTAACGCTGTGCACCCCCAGCACTCCCCCAGCAGGGCACTGGGTTTGGAGCCACGGAGCTCCTCTGCCTCTGCAGCCCTTCACAGGAAGCCCCAGGGCTCTCCTGCAGGGAGCAAAACTTGCTCGGACCCGAGCAGAAGGGACGAGGGAGCTGTGCAGGCGCCAGAGCTGGGGCATTGCCATTGCCAGGCCCTGGTACCCACCCCACATCCCCGGGAGCCCATCCTCCCTTCTGCTTCAGCCCATGTTCCTCCAAATCCCCAGCTTAAGGGAGACCAAGGGTGTAAACACAGCCCGCTCCCTCCTCTCCCATCTGGTATCTGGGATTTTTTTGCAGAGCTGCCGGCACAAACATTCCCATCCTTTCAGGAAACCGAGGTGCTTTCAGCCCTTTTGCAGGGACGCAAGTTAAAATAGACACTCTGCTAACTGGCTTCTTGCTCAGAAATGCTTTTGGCACTGGCTTTCAGGACACGGGCGTTCCCATGGCTGCAGCCCTGACAAGCACTGAGCCAACCCTGGAGCAGCATCCCCCTGCCACCAGCCCCCTGCCACCCCTGAGCCTGTGGGGTGCTGAGGCTGAACCCCCTCACCCCTGCCTCCCCCCACACTCCATTCCCTCCATCTGTCATTCCCCCCCTTGGTTTGTGTTTAGTCCAACGCAGCTCCAGCAGCCCTGCTCCATCCCGGGGCACCTCAGCCCTTTGTCCCCACCCCAGAGGACATTGCAAAGGTCACTCTTCACCTGCTGAGCAGGAGCTGTTGCTTCAGCATCTTCCTGATGGCCAGGGGAGCCTCCACATGTGGCCAGTCCTGTCCCTCCATCACCCTCCCCCGCACTGAGGGACCCCGCCGTGAGCCCAGCCTGGCACCAGTTCAGGCACCACACATCCCCCCGCGAAGCGCAGGGCAGACGAGCATGGAGGAATGTGTTTAATCAAGCACCCCAACTCTCCCGGCAGATCAAGACCTGATTTCATGCTCCAGGAGCCACAGGGGATCCAGGCACGTGCCACAGCACCCAGCACCAGGGGTCCTGCCACCCCCTGGACCCTGACGAAGTGGCTGAAACCAAAGGCCAACAAGCTCGAGGACCACCAATAAAGCAGGAACGTGGGCTGTCAGGAGAGCAGAGCCCTCCCTTGCATAAATCACCCACCACAACCTGCCCGGAGCCTGCTAACGCCGATACGCTTCAGTGAAACACTCGCTTCAGTGAATCAGCATTTTCCCTGGAAAAAAACATCCCAAACCCCAAATATCTCCTGGGGAAGCCCTGACCTGCTGAGCAGAGCTGTTGGTGGAGGGAGCCCTGCATCTCTGCCAGACACACACACCACTGCACAGCCCCGTGCACCGAGAGGCAGCAGCTTAGGGCCAGATCCACAGCCAGAGATTTCTCCCCCCTCCCTAACAAGCTGCCGGGCTGTTTGTGGGTCACTTGTGCATTCAGAGCAGCCCTGTGAGCTGGGAGCCTGCACAGGAGCTGGGGGGATGTTGGGGGGCAGAAATCTCTGGGTGCATGGGCCAGAAGAGCTGGGTCACCCCTTTCCCTGAGGGAAATTTCCCTGCCCAAGCCCCCCTTGGCTTTGCACTGGGGACCAGGTACATCCCTCACACTGAGAGCAGGATCTGTCCCAGAGCAGCCACACAGGAAAACACCCCAAGAGTTCCTTACCGTGGGGCCCCCACACTCCAGCACTGCATTTTTTGGTGCCACAGGCTATTTCTGGGTGAAATACTGGGGCTGGGAGGTGCAACAAGATCAGCCCCACCCTGTGGTGCTCTCCTTGGGAGCAGTTAATGCAGAGAACGGCATTAATTATGGAGGGGGGAAAGTGGCTGGAACGAGCACGAGAAAGCCTCCAGAGCCCAGGATTTACAGAGAACATATCTAAAAGGCAGACTCCCCTATCAATAATTTAATTGGGATTTATAATAGAGACAACTCATGAATTGCTTCACGACTTAATAACAGTAAAAGTTGGCCTGAATCAGATGAGAGATTTTCTTAAAGACTTCAGGAAAAGCTCACGGGTTCTGGGAAGATACAGCACAGTAGAAATCACTGTGGCCTTCTTGGCTAAAAAACAAACATAAAATAAGGATAAAAACCTCACTATGGAGTGGATGTGGCTAGCCAGCTGTTGTAAACCTCAGGTTGGACATGCTTGAGCTATGATAGCAAGAAACCTCCCAGCAACAAAGCTCTGTACCTGCCCAGCCTCTTGCCAGAACCCTTGGCCTCCCCAGCACCCCTGCAGCCCCTTGGGTTTTCCTGGGGTTTTTCCTCTGCCTGGAAAACTTTGGTAAACAGTTCAGAGGTTTCTTTTGGTGCTGTGGTTCCTCTCTGCAGAGTGGTGTAGGGATGGAAGGATGGAGCGGTGCTTTGCCAGGGTGCACACACAGATGGGAAACCTGGCTGAGACCAGGAGACCTGCGCAGTGACAGTCCCAGAGTGCCGCTCCTGACCCCCAGCACAATCAAAGCAATTCGTGTTTCCAGCTGAAGGAAATTATTTCCACTGGGTGGGCAGAGGTAACCCCACAGCTCTCCTGCTCCACAGCGCCGGCAGGAAAGTGGGCACAGATTGTCCCACAGCCCCGAGCAGACCAGTCTGCCAGCTCTGCCTTAGGGGAAGAGCAAATATCCCTCCCCAGACCTCAAATTAGTAGTTTTGGGGCTAATTCAGACCTAGATGAATCACCCCCCTTCAAAATCACTGCTGGCTTGGCGTGGGCTGCAGGGACGAGGCAAAGCAATGGGGTGATATGGGAGACCCACTCACCTCTCCCCTACCCAGGCTGGCAGCCAGCGAGCAGAGGAGGTATTTTGGTCTGATGTGCCCAGGGAAGAGGCTTTGCATAGCTGACAAGGCAGCAGGGGGAGGCAATTGCTGCATTCCTAGTGCCAGCCAAGCAGGAGGAGATCTGGGATAGCACATGTGGGTTGAGGTTATCTTCCCAGTTCGTTTTTGAGCTTTAGAATGTGGTAGCTGGACCGGAGCTAAATGTAACTGGTAGGAGCCTGACAGGGTAACACCCCAATCCCAGGGGACCCAGAGAAGGGAGAGGTGTCCTCCACAGGCTCTGCTGCTGCTCTCAGAAAGCAGCAATGTGACGGTTGTGTGTGTGCACCCTGGCACAGCTGCCTGCAGAGCTCAGCCAGGCCACGGCACTGGGAGAAGTCTGAGAGTGAAGCTGTGGCTGCTTTTGGCCCCTCACTGCCCCTCTCTCACTGTCTCTCAGTGATACATTACCGAGATTTATTTTTACCTGCTCTATATACAAAATTGTGCTGCCTCTCCCCTGCTCCAGGCAGTGCTCCAGGGCAACTTGGATGCTGCTGGATACTGCCTCAAGCTGTCCTGTGCCACAGGGACACTTCAGGGCTGTCCCCACTCTGCCCCAGCATTGTTTCACTGTGGCCAACCCCATTACACTGGCTGGAGCCAGAGCCCGGGGCCCTCTGCCAGCCCTGCTTGTCCCTTGCCCAGGCAGAGGCTGTATTTCAGCCCCATAGACATGACCTCCAGGGCTGAGCATCAAACAAAAGCTGGCTCAGATCATGCAGGGGATCCCTGTTTGCAAACGCCCCGCTAGCACCTTCAATCAACCACAGCCCAGGGGCACATCCCTCTCAGCCTGAGGCTTGTTCCAGCTAAATGGATCCAAGCATCCAACAGGAGGAAGAAGGATTTGGCACTGGATCAAACCACCTGAAAGCAGAATCCATCATTTTGTGCCAAGTGAAACTTTTCTGGAACAGCCCAGAACAAACCTCTGCTGTTCCCACTTTGATTTGCTCCTACTCCTTTTCCTCCCCAGGCCTGGATTTAGCCACCAACCAGAAATCATTTAACCTTTGCCTCCAGAGTACACAAGCTCTCTTGGGGTTTCTCAGCACATCTGAAATGTGATTCCTCACACAGAAACAAGATCCAGTGAGCTATTTGCTGCCTCACATCCCTGGAGGGGCATCAGGATTGTTTCTGCATCACAGGCAACCCAGGCAGGAGCTGCAGCAAAATACTGAGCGAAAGAGCAGAGAACATGGGACTGGGATGGTTATTTGCCTGGGCAGCTCTTCTGCCCAGAAACTCATTTCCACCAATGTCATTTCTTAACTGCAGCAGCTCACTGCTGGAGAAGAGAGAGTTAAGCCTTCGCAAAGAATTAAAGTTTCTTGAGTCATCCCTGGAGGCATGTCCTACGTACTCGATGTACAACAGAAATGAGAGTTGATAGTAATTGATATTTTTCCTAATCAAAGGCTGGGCACATTGCCCTGAGTAAAACAGGATGTAAAATAGACCGGGATTTGGGAAGATACATCCACACAGCCCCAGCCCCTTCCCCTGCCGTGCTCTGCCCCTGGTCCCCAGGGGTGTCGGTCTCTGCACTGTCACACTGGGCACTGCAGCAAAGCAGCGTGAGGACAGCAAGAAGGGGTGATGAATGAATCTGGCAGAGATCTCCACATCTCTGGGAGTTGCAGGGCAGTGTCTGACTGCAGGGAGCAAAAGCCCTGCTCCAGCAGAGCCTGCAGCAGAGCTCCCCACATCTCACAGGGACAGAAGCAGCTCCAGCCACCCTCTGAGACACGTGGAGTTATGAAACACAGTCCCAGAGACCCCGCAGAAGAGAGGATTTTAAAGCAAGGAGGGATGGACACCTCTTGGGACACTGCTACTTCATGGCAGGGAAGTCCCGGCTCATTAGGCTGTCTCTGGCAAACAGAGCCCCCCTCGGACCCCCTGGAGCATGCACAAGACAGCGGAAGCGGCCAAACGCCGGTGCGGGCTGTGCCGCGGGGCTGGCCGCCTTC